>NC_071519.1:504052-661552 GCF_027887155.1 Malaclemys terrapin pileata | reverse complement strand
TGGACCACAGGGGACATTTTACCAACATCTACGTGGGATGGCCGGGCAAGGTTCATGACGCTCGTGTTTTCAGGAACTCTGGTCTGTTTAGACGGCTGCAGCAAGGTATTTACTTCCCGGACCACAAAATAACTCTTGGGGATGTGGAGATGCCTATAGTCATCCTCGGGGACCCAGCCTACCCGCTAATGCCCTGGCTCATGAAGCCCTATACTGGCGCCCTGGACACTGAAAAAGAACTCTTCAACTACCGGCTGAGCAAGTGCAGAATGGTGGTGGAGTGTGCTTTTGGACGTCTCAAGGGGAGATGGAGAAGCTTACTGACTCGCTGTGATCTCAGCGAAACCAATATCCCCATTGTTATTGCAGCTTGCTGTGTGCTCCACAATCTCTGTGAGAGCAAGGGGGAGACCTTTATGGCGGGGTGGGAGGTTGAGGAAAATAGCCTGGCTGCTGATTACTCACAGCCAGACAGCCGGGCGATTAGAAGAGACCAGCGGGAAGCGCTGTGCATCCGGAAGGCTTTGAAAGCAAAGTTCCTGAGTGAGCAGGGTAACCTGTGACTTTAAAGTTTGTGTATTGAGAAGCTAAACCTGCCCCCGTTTCTTTACCCAGTTAATGTTGACTATCCTATCCAGTTACATACCCCCTTCACCCCACTTCCAACACACGTTTCAAAATAAAAATAGTTCTACTTTGTTAAAGCACACCGTTTTCTTTAATACTGTATTCGCGGGAATTTTTTAAAACTGGGACGCAGACTGTGGTGCGGAGCGGGTGTACTGTAGTGGCGCGAATGCAGCTTCTAAACTCAAGGATTGACAGGCTCCGCTGCGGTGGGATGGTTGTTTCAACGGAGCCTGTCACCCCTCCTGATAGGGACTGTGTGTATGGGGGGGTCTATGTGACTTTGTGGCAGGGGGAGGACGGTTACAGATCCCCTGCTGTGTGGCTCTGTGATCCTGCCTAAGGACCGCCGCTTAAGATCTGTAACTGCCCTCCCCTGCCACAAAGTCACAGAGCAACCCACCCCCCACCACATAACATGAAAACAACCTCCCAGACTAACCAGGGTAACTAGTCACTGCATCACTGCACTATGTATGTGCCCTGCTGCTGTGCCTGCCCCCGACTATATACCCTGCCAAAGGTGACTGTCCTGTTGAATTACCAACCCCCTATCCCCCCCTCCTCCAAAAGAACATGATGGAAACAGTAGTTAACAGAAACGTATTTTTTATTATCAACCAAACATGGAACTGGGAAAGTGAAACTTGGACGGGGGCTTGTGTCAGGCGGGAAGGAAAGAACTTGTCAAATTTTGGGGAATGAGAGCCTTCTGCTGCTCGAGCTCTCTGCAGGGGTGGAGTGAGAGTTAGCAGGGACTCTGCCGCCTCTCCTTCTGTGCACTTTGGGTGAGGGGAGTATGGGACTTGGTGGCGGGGGAGGGCGGTTAGAGATGGACTGCAGCGGGGCTCTGTCCTCCTGCCTCCGTTCCTGCAGAACATCCACAAGGCGCCGGAGCGTGTCCGTTTGCTCCCTCATTAGTCCAAGCAGGGTTTGAGTCGCCTGCTGGTCTTCCTGACACCACCTCTCCTCCCGATCCATGTTGGCTTGGTGCATTCGGGTCAAGTTCTCCCGCCACTGGGTCTGCTGTGCTGCCTGGGCTCTGGAGCAGGCTATAAGCTCCGAGAACATGTCCTCCCGTGTCCTCTTCTTCTTATGCCTAATCCGCGCTAGCCTCTGGGAGTGTGATGACAGGCTAGGTTGTGAGACAGTCGCAGATGGGGCTGTGGGAATGGGAAAAAGGGAGTGAATTCCTCAGAAAGATAAATGTAGTTGTGAACAAAGAACATAGTCTTTCTCTGTGAACAAGACCATGCACAGCACCTATCACATGCGCACTCAGCACAAGGTCGAATTCTCGGCCTTCGCATTCAGTGCCTGGGGTCTTCTACAGCACATTTGAGAAGCCTCTCAGGAGAATGGAATTTCTGTTGCAGGCAGACATGGTAAGCCGTAGACTTGTGGCAGCTTAAAACTTTAATATTAGCAATGGCCTCATTTCACATTGAAATCAATGTCGGTCCCTGCTGCCAGCAATTCGGCAAGCAGGAAGTCTGCTCCTGTCCCACACCCTCGCGGCTGTCCCCGGGAACGATCCCTTTCGGCTGCCCCTCTCCCGCCTCCACCGCGTGGCTGCAAACCAGCGGTTACAGTTCTGTAAAGGAACGGCAAAGCAGTCCCAACACTAACATTCCCCTACCTCATTCAAAGCAGGTCATCATGAGCGACATCACCCTCATGAGGATCTCTGACAGCGAGAAAGAGCGAATGCTCCGGGAAAGCCTCCAAAGACCAGGGCCGTATGCCGCCCTGCTGTGCAGAGCAATGATTCCCGAGTACTTGCTTGTCTCGTGGCGTGGCAACGTGTCCTACTACGGAGGACCCAATAAGGCCGCTCTCCCCAAGAACCTAATGCAGCGGATTTCCAATTACCTCCAGGAGAGCTTCCTCGAGATGTCACAGGAGGATTTCTGCTCCATCCCCGGACATATAGACCGCATTTTACTGTAGCTGCTGTAGCAGTGACTAACCAGTAGAGCGGCTTGGGCAGGACAATCATGCAAAACCGGACATTGCTAGATTTTTTTTCAATAGTTGCACTGCCCATGACTGAACCGTTAAGCTAATCAAACTAATCATGAGAAACCCATTTTTTAAATTGTTAATATTCCTGTTCTGTTACAAATAAATGTTTAGATTTTTACAACACTTACTGGCTGATCCTTCCCCAGATTCTGTGTCCGGGGTAACGGCTGGGGAGGGTTGGTAGGGGATCTCTGTAAGGGTGATGAAGAGATCCTGGCTGTCGGGGAAATCAGCGTTGTGAGCGCTGTCGACTGCCTCGTCCTCCTCATCTCCTTCCTCATCTTCCCCGTCCGCTAACATGTCCGAGGATCCAGCCGTGGACACTATCCCATCCTCAGAGTCCACGGTCACTGGTGGGGTAGTGGTGGCGGCCGCACCGAGGATGGAATGCAGTGCCTCGTAGAAACGGGATGTCTGGGGATGGGATCCGGAGCGTCCGTTTGCCTCTTTGGTCTTCTGGTAGCCTTGTCTCAGCTCCTTGATTTTCACGCGGCACTGCGTTACATCCCGGCTGTATCCTCTCTCTGCCATGTCTTTAGAGATCTTCTCGTAGATCTTTGCATTCCGTCTTTTGGATCGCAGCTCGGAAAGCACGGACTCATCGCCCCACACAGCGATGAGATCCAAGACTTCCCGATCAGTCCATGCTGGGGCCCTCTTTCTATTCTGAGATTGCACGGCCATCACTGCTGGAGAGCTCTGCATCGTTGCCAGTGCTGCTGAGCTCGCCACGATGTCCAGACAGGAAATGAGATTCAAACTGGCCAGACAGGAAAAGGAATTCAAATTCAAATTTTCCCGGGGCTTTTCCTGTGTGGCAGTTCAGAGCATCCGAGCTCGTACTGCTGTCCAGAGCGTCAACAGAGTGGTGCACTGTGGGATAGCTCCCGGAGCTATTAGCGTCGATTTCCATCCACACCTAGCCTAATTCGACATGGCCATGTCGAATTTAGCGCTACTCCCCTCGTCGGGGAGGAGTACAGAAGTCGAATTAAAGAGACCTCTATGTCGAACTAAATACCTTCGCGGTGTGGACGGGTGCAGGGTTAATTCGATGTAACGGCGCTAACTTCGACATAAACGCCTAGTGTAGACCAGGCCTGAGACTTGCACTGTTTCAGTATTGTAACTTCTGTTCACCATTTATTACACTTGCCTACAGTGTAACTTCTGTTCACTGTTTGCCATCCATTATACTTGTCTATATTGTAACTTCTGTTCACTGTTTGCCATATTGTAATTCAAACCCCATTTTAAAACGCTCACTCCATTTTGTAAGGGCTTGCTGCAACCTTCATGTTTGCAAACCCTGCTGTAATCTTATTAGTTTAGTTTAGATGTGTGAATGAGGGATGTATGGATGATGGAATCAACCTCCAGCCCCAGCCTGTCCTGATTAAATAGAGTTCAAACACCAACCGCTGAAGATGCAGACAAGAGCCCTAACAAAGTAAGAAGAATCCACCCTAAAAAGAAAAGGTCCAATAGAAGGAAGATCAAAGCCCGGTCCCAGGCTGAAAGTCATGTCTGCAATTGATGGGTGATCAATCACCAAACCCAGAGGCAGCGTGACACAGCAAGACCTAGAGACTCTGGATTCAAACTAAAGCCTACAAAAAGGATGGGTGAGATGGAAAACTTTGGAGGAGGGTAACATTCTGCTGCCAACATGGAAGGGCATCGGTGCACCCAACAGAGACCCAGCTCGTCCTTGTGCCCGGCTTTCCTGGCCAGTTACCGCCACGAGCTACGAACCCAAGCTGCAAACTCAAGCCACAGACTCAAGCAGGACTGGTAACTATGCAGCAGCTGCAGAACATCTGATGGATGTGAAAGTGTGTGTGTGTGTGTGTGTGTGAGTGTGTGTGTGTGTGTAGGTATTAGGTATAATGTGTGTGTATCCCATCTCCTAGAACTGGAAGGGACCTTGAAAGGTCATCAAGTCCAGCCCCCTGCCTTCACTAGCAGGACCAAGTACTGATTTTGCCCCAGATTCCCAAGTGGCCCCCTCAAGGATTGAACTCACAACCCTGGGTTTAGCAGGCCAATGCTCAAACCACTGAGCTATCCCTCCCCCAAGGATTAAGATATTAGTTATTGGTCATAAATCAAATTGTTATCATAATAAATGTGGCATCTTTATCTTGTCCCCTTTAATAAGACCCTGCTAGTTTTTATTGGTATAACACTATGACGTTCTGTACCTCATGGGAACACCCTACAGCCCCATGTTCATCCTTATAATATGATTATGTGGTATCCAATGCAAAGTTTGTCAGGTCGGGTGTCTTCAGAAGGCTCATGATGCACTGAGCATTGTTATTATAGTAATGTTATAGGTTGTAATTTCATGTATATAGTTATAAGGCCGAAAATGTGTCTTCATGGCTTAAAACAACACTAGGCAAAAACTCTCCAGGAGCAGAGGGGCAGTTCACACCTCATCAGGGCACCTATGGGACAAACCCAGCCCAGCCTCACAGGAACAAAGGACACTGGCCTAGACAGCAACAAAGGATCTGTTGGATTCTCGAGTGAGTCACGCTCCTTCCCTTGGTCAGTTTGGGACTGTGATGAGGTAATGCTCACCTGACTCGGGGGGGGGGCAAAGCCAAAAGGGAAGAAAGGACATGATAAAAGGGAGAGACATTTGCCACTCTCTTCCTCTCTCTTCCACCTCCATCTACAGACACCACCACCAAGCGACTGAAGCGTTGATCAAAGGGGAGAGCCTGGCTGAAGGGCGACCTGCCAGCCTGTGGTGAGAAGCATCTAAGTTTCTAAGGGCACTGAAAGTGTTAAGATCAGCTTAGAATGCGTTTTGCTTTCATTTCATTAGACCAAATCCGACTTGTTGTGCTTTGACTTATAATCACTTAAAATCTATCTTTGTAGTTAATAAATCTGTTGGTTTGTTCTACCTGAAGCAGTGCGTTTAGTTTGCAGTGTGTCAGAGGCTCCTCTGGGGAGAACAAGTCTGGTACATATCAATTTCTTTGTTAAATTAACGAACTCATATAAGCTTCCAGCGTCTAGTGGGCATAACTGGGCACTGCAAGACGGAGGTTCCTAGGGTTGTGTCTGGGACCGGAGATATTAGACACGAATGTGTCATTCGGTTGCACAATCTAAAGAGCAAATTACATGCCAGAGGCTGTGCGTGAACAGCCCGTGAGTGGGGGTTCCCACAGCAGAGCAGGGTCAGGCTGGCTCCCAGAGTCAAGGATTGGAGTGACCTAGCAGATCACCAGTCCAGACAACACTCGGGGAACATCACAACTATCTAACCCTATACACCTTATCTATCTATCTATCTATCTATCTATCTATCTATCTATCTATCTATCTATCTATCTATCTATCTATCCCCATCCACCTCATCTATCTATCTATCTATCTATCTATCTATCTATCTATCTATCTATCTATCCCCATCCACCCCCTCTATCTATCTATCTATCTATCTATCTATCTATCTATCTATCTATCTATCTATCTATCTATCCCCATCCACCCCCTCTATCTATCTATCTATCTATCTATCTATCTATCTATCTATCTATCTATCTATCTATCTATCCCCATCCACCTCATCTATCTATCTATCTATCTATCTATCTATCTATCTATCTATCTATCTATCCCCATCCACCTCATCTATCTATCTATCTATCTATCTATCTATCTATCTATCCCCATCCACCCCCTCTATCTATCTATCTATCTATCTATCTATCTATCTATCTATCTATCTATCTATCTATCTATCCCCATCCACCCCCTCTATCTATCTATCTATCTATCTATCTATCTATCTATCTATCCCCATCCACCCCCTCTATCTATCTATCTATCTATCTATCTATCTATCTATCTATCTATCTATCTATCCCCACAACCCTCTAGCCATCTATCCAAATGGCTGGCTGTCTCTCTGTCTGTCTCTCCAATCATAGAGAAGTGAGGCTGGATGGGACCTCGAGAGGGGATCCAGTCCAGCTCCCTGCAGTGAGGCAGAGCCAAGTAACCCTAGACCATCCCTGGCAGGTGTTTGTCCAACCTGCTCTGAGAACTCTCCCGTGATGGTGACCCCCCGGCTTCCCGTGGCACCTTCCGGAGCCAAGCTCCCCTGAGAGCCAGAAAGTGTTTCCTGGTCTCTCTCTCTCTCCACATTCCCCTCCTCTGAGATCTCTGGCACGCAGGGCATGAGGGACGGGATCCCGACAGGCCCCATCCACCCAGGGAATGTGTCTCTTCCCACTTCAGGTGTGGCACCGAGAGTCCCATTTCCGCCCCCTCGCTCCTGGCACTGATATGAAATCTCCCAGCTGCTGATTTATTAGCCTCCTCGACCTTTGAAATTCACCAGAACAATTTCCTCTATTCCTCCGCCCAGCCAGAGGAATTCGAGTGCCCCCTGACCCCACCCCCAGGACCCAAGGTCCCTGGTTCTTGTTTCCCGGATTCAGTGCATTCCCAGCCTTCGCAAGGTGCGCACGGCCTCTCTCTGTTACCACGTCTATGGATTACACCCCAGACTCTTCTCCCAAAGGATGAAGACGCTTTGGGTCTCCCTGCTCCTCATCCACCTCGCATCCTCCATCTCTTCGGCAGGTGAGTGGGGCCGGGAGCACCGGACTGTTTGGCTTCTCCTCGTGGAGTGGGGTGTGGAACATGGTCCCTGCCAGGAAGGGGCGGCTGAGGGGTTCCCAACATGCCCCAGCCCCAGCACCACTTAAAATCACAGAGTATAAAGCCAAAGAGACCCCGGGCTGAATTAACTCCACTGCAGCAGGTTGGCTTCAAAACCAGCCCAGCTCCATTTCAAGATTGCCAGCAAAGGAGCATCTGCCAGGCCTCCACGATAAAAATTTACATCTTTTTTCCAGTTTGATTTTTTTGTCTTGCTTCATCTTCCGGGTCAGTGGCTCTTGCTAACTTCTTTTCCTGCTGGTTCAAACGGAACGTCCGCTAGCCAATTTCTCGGTCAAGTAGCTCAGTTTTTGCAGCACAAACGTTGTACGAGATTTTACCCTCTCAGCGCTGATCTGCTCTGTTCCCGGGCCACTCAGATCTTTGGTGTTCAGATGATGGAAAGAGGATTGGAGTAAAAGTTTCTTGGTTTCCAATCACCGTCTGGGAGTTTTCCTAGGATTTCACAGTGCCAAGCTCTGACATTCCAGCCTCCTGAGTTGGTTTCCCCATTATTTCATGGCAATCGAGGTAAATCTTGGTGCTTGTCCAGGTTACAGCACCGTGAACCTTGTGAGAGCTGCAATCTCCCATTGCAAACAGGAATTAGGTCTTTTGGTGGGGGCAGATTTGGACCGGGGTGTGGTTCTTCCCGTGCCAGAGAGTTAACAATGTCCCCACCTGGGAGAGGTGGTGGAGAATGACCTCGTCTCCCTGCCTGCGGCTGGCACCAGCTGATTTCACCAGCTCAGAAGCGAAACAGAAAGGGCTCTGGGGTGAAGTTGCGTTGTTCTCTGTGTGTTCTGGGCGAGGCAGCGAGGAGAGAGCACGGTGCAAAGCGAGCTAGCTGGAACCATAGCCCGAACTGGCCAAGGCTGGGCAGTGTAGCCTGACCCAAAGTTGTATATATAATTGTAACTTGAGGATTAACAGGTTCTTGTTCCAAGATTAGCCCCAGTAAGAGTGTTGTAAAATTATCATATAATTTGGGAACCCCGATGTGCACAGATGCAACACTCACACTATACGAACCCAATATATATATACAAATATATAATTTATTAATAATTTAGCAAAGTTTTACACACAGTTAAACTCAACAAGGCAAATAGAGATAATACCGAAAGTACATTTGGATGGCCATACTTACACCCTTATCTTTCATACTTAACCATTATCTTTTTCATTACCGTTATCGTCCTTATCTTCGCCGGTGGCCATCATTCTGGCCCCTTTCAAGGTCTACATCTTTCCAACCTATCTGCTTCTTCTGGGATGTTACTTTTATAGTAGGTTACGCTGACGCTGCCATATTCAATAGAGGTCCTTATTTGTATTTCCTCCCCTTAAGGTGTCCGTTTTCTATAGGTTAGTATATGCATAATGTTACCCTATTAGCATACACGTCAATTTGTTGTTATGGTACCTTTGCGGTCGAAAGTTCTGTCCGGAACGTTCCAGACGCTGGTGTTAGCTATGTTCTGTGCTAGTGTTAGATACGTTCTGTTGTGGCTGATGTCAGTATTCTGGACAAAACTCCCCCTTTGGCATGTCACTTTCAGTTCCCTACAACTTATAAGTTACCTAAGTATATCTATGCCAAAGGTTATAGGCCTCAAGCCTCATACTATCTATTAAAGCCAAATCTTACAGGAAAAAAAGGCTGTAGGTTCCTTGCATTGCTACTAAATATAATAAACCAGAATAACAAAGCAATAAATATAATGAGAATCTGCTAGGCCCCTTGGTAAATTGTCCCAAGGGTTAATTAGCCTCCACGATAAAAATGTACATCTTATTTCCAGTTTGATATATATATATATATTTTTGTCTTGCTTCAACTTCCGGCCAGAGGCTCTTGCTAAATTCTTTTCCTGCTGCTTCAAACGGAACGTCCGCTAGGCAATTTCTCGGTCAAGTAGCTCCATTTTTGCAGCACAAAAATTGTATGAGATTTTACCCTCTAGGCGCTGCGCTGCTCTGTTCCCGGGCCGCTCAAATCTTTGGTGTTCAGATGATGGAAAGAGGATTGGAGTAAAAGTTTCTTGGTTTCCAATCACCGTCTGGGAACTTTCCTGGTATTTCACAGTGCCAAGCTCTGACATTCCAGCCTCCTGAGTTGGTTTCCCCATTATTTCACGGCAATCGAGATAAATCTCAGTGCTTGTCCAGGTTACAGCACCGTGAACCTTGTGAGAGCTGCAATCTCCCATTGCAAACAGGAATTAGGTCTTTTGGTGGGGGCAGATTTGGACGGGGGTGTGGGTCTTCCTGTGCAAGAGAGTTAACGATGTCCCCACCTGGCAGTGATGGTGGAGAATGACCTCGTCTCCCTGCCTGCGGCTGGCACCAGCTGATTTCACCAGCTCAGACGCGAAACAGAAAGGGCTCTGGGGTGAAGTTGCGTTGTTCTCTGTGTGTTCTGGGCGAGGCAGCGAGGAGAGAGCATGGTGCAAAGTGAGCTAGCTGGAACCGTAGCCCGAACTGGCCAAGGCTGGGCGGGGTGAGCAGCTGGGCATAGCTCATGCAGCCATGGCCACCAGATCCCAGGCACTTCCATCCAGCTCGATGCGCTCCAGCCGTGCTTCAACCTCCCTCCGTGTGTTCACATCTGGTCACCACAGCAACCTCAGAACCAGCCTCCAGCTGCCTCGTTCAGTCCCACCTTTCCCCTCGGCTGCCCCGCGGGGTGTTTTCCACAGTCACCGCTCTTGGCTCATGGCGGCTAGGGGTGAATGGCCAGGCCAATGGCTCCTTCGTGGTCAAGGCCGGGCCTTCCATTCAGATACCTGCAGGCCGTTCACTTATGTGAATATATCTGGTCCTGTACGTGCCACCCCCTGAATGCTTAACTCCCATTTACACTCAGTGCATCACAGCACAAGGTGAGCAGGGTAAACTGAGGCACACATAGCACTCCTAAAATCTTTCTGAAAACGTCCACACTCATCATAGGAAGATAGAGGGGTGTTTGTGGGGAGGGATAGATAAACAGAGGGGGTTCATGAGGATGGATGGATGGACAAGAGATTTCCTATATCTAGCCCTCTCTTCTACATCTTTCTATCTATCCTCATACACCCTAGATATCTAGCTAAATATCTATCCTCACCACTCGCTACCCATCTAGCCAAATGCTTGTCTGTCTGTCTGTCTAATCGTAGAGAAGTGAGGCTGGATGGGACCTCGAGAGGGGATCCAGTCCAGCTCCCTGCAGTGAGGCAGAGCCAAGTAACCCTAGACCATCCCTGGCAGGTGTTTGTCCAACCTGCTCTGAGAACTCTCCCGTGATGGTGACCCCTCGGCTTCCCGTGGCACCTTCCGGAGCCGAGCTCCCCTGAGAGCCAGAAAGTGTTTCCTGGTCTCTCTCTCTCCACATTCCCCTCCTCTGAGATCTCTGGCACGCAGGGCCCGAGGGACGGGATCCCGACAGGCCCCATCCACCCAGGAAATATGTCTCTTCCCACTTCAGGTGTGGCACTGACAGTCTCATGCCCCCGCCACTATCCCCGCCCCCCACTTCTGGCACTGATATGAAATCTCCCAACTGTTAATTTATTAGCCTCATCGACCTTTGAAATTCAACAGAACAATTACCTGTATTCTTCCGCCCAGCCAGAGGAATTCAAGTGCTCCCCCCACCCCCACCCCCGGGAGCCAAGGTTCCTAGTTCCCTCCCCCCCATTCAGTGCACTCCTGGTCCTCGCAAGGTGTGCACGGCCTCCCTCCGTTACTGCCTCCATGGATTACGCCCCAGACTCTTCTCCCAAAGGATGAAGATGCTTTGGGTCTCTCTGCTCCTCGCCCACCTCGCATCCTCCGTCTCTTCGGCAGGTGAGTGGGGCCGGGAGCACCGGACTGTTTGGCTTCTCCTCGCAGAGTAGGGTGCGGCTCATGGTCCCTGAGCCACAAGGGAAAGGGCGGCTGAGGGATTCCCAACACACCCCAAGCCCCAGCACCACTTAAAATCACAGAGTATAAAGCCAAAGAGACCCCGGGCTGAATTAACTCCACTACAGGAGGTCGGCTTCAAAACCAGCCCAGCTCCATTTCAAGATTGCCAACAATGGAGCATCTGCCAGGCCCCTTGGTAAACTGTCCCAAGGGGTAATTAGCCTCCACGATAAAAATCTAGCTATCCATCCCCATACACCCTAGCTACCTAGCTATGTACCTGGCTAATTATTTATCCCCACAACTCTCTACCCATCTATTCAGATGGCTGTCTGTCTAGTCATAGAGAAGTGGGGCTGGTTGGGACCTCGAGAGGGGATCCAGTCCAGCTCCCCGCAGTGAGGCAGAGCCAAGTAACCCTAGACCATCCCTGGCAGGTGTTTGTCCAACCTGCTCTGACAACCCTCCCGTGTCTCGACTTTCTGTGGCACCTGACTGCCAGAAAGTGTTTCCTGGTCTCTCTCTCTCCACATTCCTTTCCTCTGAGATCTTTGGCACGCAGGGCACGAGGGACGGGCTCTCGACTGGCCCCATCCACCCAGGGAATGTGTCTCTTCTCACTTCAGGTGTGGCACTGACAGTCTCATACCCCCACCACTCCCCCCCGCCCCCCACTTCTGGCACTGATATGAAATCTCCCAGCTGTTAATTTATTAGCCTCCTCGACCTTTGAAATTCACCAGAACAATTCCCTGTATTCCTCCGCCCAGCCAGAGGAATCTGAGTGCAGTGTTTTCTCCGGGAACTGAAATTGGGGGGGGTGTTTGAATTTACGGGGGGTCAGGGCCGATGAGGGGTGAGACCGTGAGGGTGAAGGTGGGCTGTATGGCACCATAGTAAAACTGAAAACTGTTTCATGACCATTTTATTGGATGTTTTGAAATCATCACACAAATTAAAGTTGGCCACTCAAGTCTTCTATGAAGCACTACGTCTACATCCTTCTTGGTTTCTTGTTATAATTTTGCACAACTCTGTTAATGAACTTCTTGAATGCAATGCGTTCATCTTTGGTGGCTTCTCGTGTGTCCAGTACTTCCCATTCCTTCAGTTGATATGCTCATTAGTTCATTCACATGATCAGGCAGAAGGCGACTTCTTTCAGAACACAAAATTCTATTCCATGATGAAAAAGAACGCTCAGCTTTAGCTGTTGTTCCTGGGAGTAGCAAGAGATGAATTCCTACTTCTTTCATCCCAGGAAACATAGCATAAAGATTGGGTCCAGCCACTAGTAATGATAAAAAAGAAGTTGAAGTCAAATCTTCATAGAATCATAGAATATCAGGGTTGGAAGGGACCTCAGGAGGTATCTAGTCCAACCCCCTGCTCAAAGCAGGACCAATCCCCCACTAAATCATCCCAGCCAGGGCTTTGTCAAGCCTGACCTTAAAAACCTCTAAGGAAGGAGATTCCACCACCTCCCTAGGTAACCCATTCCAGTGCTTCACCACCTCCTAGTGAAAAAGTGTTTCCTAATATCCAACCTAAACCTCCCCCACTGCAACTTGAGACCCATTACTCCTTGTTCTGTCATCTGCCACCACTGAGAACAGCCGAGCTCCATCCCCTTTGGAACCCCCCTTCAGGTAGTTGAAAGCAGCTATCAAATCCTCCCTCACTCTTCTCTTCTGCAGACTAAACAATCCCAGTTCCCTCAGCCTCTCCTCAGAAGTCATGTGTTCCAGACCCCTAAACATTTTTGTTGCCCTCTGCTGGACTCTCTCCAATTTTTCCACATCCTCCTTGTAGTGTGGGGCCCAAAACTGGACACAGTACTCCAGATGAGGCCTCACCAATGTGAATAAAGGGGAACGATCACGTCCCTCGATCTGCTGGCAATGCCCCTACTTATACAGCCCAAAATGCCGTTAACCTTCTTGGCAACAAGAGCACACTGTTGACTCATATCCAGCTTCTCGTCCGCTGTGACCCCTAGGTCCTTTTCTGCAGAACTGCTGCCTAGCCATTCGGTCCCTAGTCTGTAGCAGTGCATGGGATTCTTCCGTCCTAAGTGCAGGACTCTGCACTTGTCCTTGTTGAACATCATCAGGTTTCTTTTGGCCCAATCCTCTAATTTGTCTAGGTCCCTCTGTATCCTATCCCTACCCTCCAGCATATCTACCACTCCTCCCAGTTTTGTGTCATCTGCAAACTTGCTGAGGGTGCAGTCCACGCCATCCTCCAAATCATTAATGAAGATATTGAACAAAACCGGCCCCAGGACCAGCCCTTGGGGCACTGCGCTTGAAACCGGCTACCAACTAGACATGGAGCCATTAATCACTACCCGTTGAGCCTGACAATCTAGCCAGCTTTCTATCCACCTTACAGTCCATTCATCCAGCCCATACTTCTTTAACTTAGCGGCAAGAATACTGTGGGAGACCATATAAAAAGCTTTGCTAAAGTCAAGGAATAACACATCCACTGTTTTCCCCTCATCCACAGACCCAGTTATCTCCTCATAGAAGGCAATTAGGTTAGTCAGGCATGACTTTCCCTTGGTGAATCCATGCTGACTGTTCCTGATCACTTTCCTCTCCTCTAAATGTTTCATAATTGATTCCTTGAGGACCTGCTCCATGATTTTTCCAGGGACTGAGGTGAGGCTGACTGGCCTGTAGTTCCCCGGATCCTCCTTCTTCCCTTCTTTAAAGATGGGCACTACATTAGCCTTTTTCCAGTCATCCGGGACCTCCCCCGATCGCCATGAGATTTCAAAGATAATGGCCAATGGCTCTGCAATCTCATCTGCCAACTACTTTAGCACCCTCGGATGCAGTGCATCCGGCCCCATGGACTTGTGCTCGTCCAGCTTTTCTAAATAGTCCCGAACCACTTCTTTCTCCACAGAGGGCTGGTCACCTTCTCCCCATGCTGTGCTGCCCAGTGCAGCAGTCTGGGAGCTGACCTTGGTTGTGAAGACAGATGCAAAAAAAGCATTGAGTACATTAGCTTTTTCCACATCCTCGGTCACTAGGTTGCCTCCCTCACTCAGTAAGGGGCCCACACTTTCCTTGACTTTCTTCTTGCTGCTAACATACCTGAAGAAACCCTTCTTTTTACTCTTAACATCTCTTGCTAGCTGCAACTCCAAGTGTGATTTGGCCTTCCTGATTTCACTCCTGCACGCCTGAGCAATATTTTTATACTCCTCCCTGGTCATTTGTCCAATCTTCCACTTCTTGTAAGCTTCTTTTTTGTGTTTAAGGTCAGCAAGGATTTCACTGTTTAGCCAAGCTGGTCGCCTGCCATATTTACTATTCTTTCTACACATCGGGATGGTTTGTTCCTGCAACCGCAATAAGGATTCTTTAAAATACAGCCAGCTCTCCTGGACCCCTTTCCCCCTCATGCTATTCTCCCAGGGGATCCTGCCCATCAGTTCCCTGAGGGAGTCAAAGTCTGCTTGTCTGAAGTCCAGGGTCCGTATTCTGCTGCTCTCCTTTCTTCCTTGTGTCAGGATCCTGAACTCGACCATCTCATGGTCACTGCCTCCCAGGTTCCCATCCACTTTTGCTTCCCCTACTAATTCTTCCTGGTTTGTGAGCAGCAGGTCTAGAAGAGCTCTGCCTAGTTGGTTCCTCCAGCACTTGCACCAGGAAATTGTCCCCTACACTTTCCAAAAACTTCCTGGATTGTCTGTGCACCGCTGTATTGCTCTCCCAGCAGATATCAGGGTGATTAAAGTCTCCCATGAGAACCAGGGCCTGCGATCTAGTAACTTCTGTTAGTTACCGGAAGAAAGCCTCGTCCACCTCATCCCCCTGGTCTGGTGGTCTATAGCAGACTCCAACCACGACATCACCCTTGTTGCTCACACTTCTCAACTTTATCCAGAGACTCTCAGGTTTTTCTGCAGTATCATACCGGAGCTCTGAGCAGTCATACTCCTCTCTTACATACAACGCAACTCCCCCACCTTTTCTGCCCTGCCTGTCCTTCCTGAACAGTTTATATCCATCCATGACAGTACTCCAGTCATGTGAGTTATCCCACCAAGTCTCTGTTATTCCAATCGCATCATAGTTCCCTGACTGTGCCAGGACTTCCAGTTCTCCCTGCTTGTTTCCCAGGCTTCTTGCATTTGTGTATAGGCACTTAAGATAACTCGCTGATTGCCCCGCTTTCTCAGTCTGAGACAGGAGTCCTCCCCTCTTGCGCTCTCCTGCTCGTGCCTCCTCCCAGGATCCCATTTCCCCACTTACCTCAGGGCTTTGGTCTCCTTCCCCCGGTGAACCTAGTTTAAAGCCCTCCTCACTAGGTTAGCCAGCCTGCTGGCGAAGATGCTCTTCCCTCTCTTCGTTAGGTGGAGCCCGTCTCTGCCTAGCACTCCTTCTTCTTGGAACACCATCCCATGGTCAAAGAATCCAAAGCCTTCTCTCCAACACCACCTGCGTAGCCATTCGTTGACTTCCACAATTCGACGGTCTCTAACCAGGCCTTTTCCTTGCACAGGGAGGATGGACGAGAACACCACTTGCGCCTCAAACTAATTTATCCTTTTTCCCAGAGCCACGTAGTCTGCAGTGATCCGCTCAAGGTCATTCTTGGCAGTGTCATTGGTGCCCACGTGGAGAAGCAGGAAGGGGTAGCGATCCAAGGGCTTGATGAGTTTCGGCAGTCTCTCCGTCACATCGTGTATCCTAGCTCCTGGCAAGCAGCAGACCTCTCTGTTTTCTCAGTCAGGGTGGCAGATAGATGACTTAGTCCCCCTGAGAAGGGAGTCCCCGACCACCACCACCCGCCTCCTTCTCTTGGGAGCAGTGGTCGTGGAACCCCCATCCCTAGGACAGTGCATCTCATGCCTTCCAATCGGTGGAGTCTCCTTCTGCTCCCTTCCCTCAGATGTATCATCTTCATTCATTTGTCGTATGATTTTCCACTCTGTATTCAAATTTTCTGTTCTGTCCTGAGCACATGGCAGCTCCATTGCTGGTAGTGCCTCACTGCGCTCAACTGTCCGTGTTTTATAGGACAGGGATCTGTAAAAGCTACGTAGAGGTTGAGTAGAATCTAGAAGTTGCTGCTGTAGATTTTTAAGAATCAAGTTTGTGTCTTAACAAACACTTCTTGTCCTCTTCACTTAAGAATTCAATATAAATGCCTTCATTAGTCAACTTCTGGACTGAAGTCTTTGCTTCGTCCAGTACTTGTTCAATGGGTAGCTCTCTGATTGATCCAAATGTAGCTTCTGTTGCTGGACAAAGATCTACTACTGTTATAGCAGATGCCTGGATGGCAATGTTTAATGACCCAAGTGGTTTCAACAGTAAACTTACAAGAGAGAGAATGGCAATAGTCTTCTCTGAACCTAGTAGCAAAAGTAATCCACCAGCCTCACTACTTAGATCCATCCCATCTTGGTAGATACTTTCCAGAGCCAGGAATAACGGCTGGAGTAATTTTAAGACAACAGCAAAGGATCACTCATGAGAAAGCCAGAAGGTTTTCCCAGGTTGGACCAATTTGAACTTCAGTCCCAGTGTATCTTCTATATTTTCCAAGATATTCAGTCTTTTTGGACTCTTGCTGAAAAAAGAATATAATCAAGATGTGACGTTGCACTCTATATGATTTTATGGAAGTATGCTGATGAGTGTGAATATAATATAACTAACATATGCTTCGTGCAAAAGGTCTCTTGTAAGGTATCATTACAAAGCTTATAATCTACTGAGTGTGGTCATCCTATTTGTATAAATGTATCATTCTTGTATCTGAAACTAGAAATATGATATATAACTCTGAGGTCCTATTGTAGTTATGCAAAGTGTGGGCCATTAATGGTGGTTTGGAATTTTAATGGCTCCCATTAACCAGGACAATTGACTGCAGATGGCTCTGTTTTACCTGTAAGTCTTCCTGTATACGTGTGTGCTGGCAAGTGGGTAAGGAATTCTTACAGTGACATGTGACCATGTCACCTGAACTGGAATCTATCTTGAACCTGGTGCTTTTCCATTCAGAAGGGGGGGACGACCCAGAGGGACAAAGGATTCCTGCCTTATGCAAAAGAGATATAAGTGGGTGGAAGAGAACAAAGGGGGCGGCCATCATGAGAAATCCCTTAGCTACCACCTGACCTGGAACAAGAGCTGTACCAGGGGAAAGGATTGGGCCCAGACTAGGAAAGCGTCCAGTCTGTGAAAGAAACTTATTGGAACATCTCTGAGGGTGAGATTTTATCTGTATTCAGTTTTATTACTGTACTAGGTTTTGACTTGCATGTTTTATTTTATTTTGCTTGGTAATTCACTTTGTTCTGTCTGTTACTACTTGGAACCACTTAAATCCTACTTTCTGTATTTAATAAAATCACTTTTTACTTATTAATTAACCCAGAGTATGCTTTAATACCTGGGGCGGGGGGCAGCTGTGCAACTCTCTCTATCAGTGTTACAGGGGGTGAACAATTTATGAGTTTACCCTGTATAAGCTTTATACAGAGTGTCATGGAGTATTGGGGGACTCAGGGCCCTGCACCCCCAGCTTCCTGCGATTCACCATGACTCTCAGCCAGCCAGTAAAGCAGAAGGTTTATTTGGACGACGGGAACACAGTCCAAGACAGGTCTTGCAGGCACAGACAACAGGGCCCCCCTCAGTTAGGTCCAGCTTGGGGTCTCAGGGCGCCCCAGCCCCCTTGGGAGGTCAGAGCCCTCTCTGCCTCCCAGCCACATCACCAGCCAGCCCTGAAACTCTCCTTCAGCGACCCCTCCCACAGCCTTTGTTCAGTTTCCGGGGCCAAAGTATCACCTGGCCTCTAACCCATTCCTGGGTTCTCATGTTACATGCTCAGGTATTCTCCATCGGTCAGTCTCCCATCCCCCAATGCAGACTATCCTAGCCACACTCCCCTGTCAGCATTCACAGACCACAGTAAGAACAGTCCCAGTTCATCACACAGAGTAAAATGGATTTATTTGGGGTTTGGACCCCATTGGGAGTTGGGCATCTGAGGGCTGGAAACAGGAACATTTCTTAAGCTGCTTTCAGGAAAGTCTGCAGCTTTGGGGCACGTGGTTCAGACCTTGGGTCTGTGTTGGAGCAGACGGGAGTGTCTGGCTCAGCAAGACAGGGGGCTGGAGTCCTGAGCTGGCAGAGAAAACAGGAGCAGGGGTAGTCTTGGCACATCTGGTGGCAGCTCCCATGGGGGGTTTCTGTGATCCAACCCGTCACAGTGGCGTAGTCGGCAGGATCTGTGCACAGCTGATTGCTTTGAGACTCTGGTAGTGATTTGAAGTGAGATTTAAGTGTGCTGGCTGGAGAACAGACAAAGTGGTTACTGGTTTGTTATTTTCTGTTTGCTGATTTCGGGTCAGGGAAGTAGGGATAGAAAAGGAAGCAAAATAAGTAAGAGTGAAGATCAGAAGAAGCTAGAACTACACAGGTTGGAAATTGCCCAGAAAGGCTGAACACTGGGCATCAGTTGTCAGTTCCCAAGGGGGTTTCTGTGATCCAACCCGTCACAGAAGACATTAAATTTATAGCTTTTTAAATGTCTTTGGAAGAGTCTGCAGCTCATACTAGCGCTAGTTGGAGTAGGAGAGATCAGGGTTATACTTTTCTCTGAGCAAAGCTTGTCCTCTACCATGTCTTCCAGAGAAGTTTGCAGCTCCATCAAATGCACAAGCAGCCATCTGTTTAGGGTCCAACTGACAAGCATTTAACTCTTCTAAGATGTGGGTTGTCACAGATTCAGCCGATGTGTCTTCTATAACTTGAAAATCTAGAAGTGCATCTACTGGCCTCCCCCTGACATCAAGAGTATAAAGCCAGAGACCCTGGGCTGAATTAACTCCACTTCAGCAGGTCGGTGTCAAAACCACCACAGCTCCATTTCAAGATTGTCAGCAATGGAGAATCTGCCAGGCCCCTTGGGATATTGTCCTAAGGGTTAATTAGCCTCCATGATAAAAATGTACATCTTGTTTCCAGTATCAGAGGGGTAGCCGTGTTAGTCTGAATCTGTAAAAAGCAACAGAGGGTCCTGTGGCATCTTTAAGACTAACAGAAGTATTGGGAGCATAAGCTTTCGTGGGCTTGCATCTGAAGAAGTGAGGTTCTTACCCACGAAAGCTTATGCTCCCAATACTTCTGTTAGTCTTAAAGGTGCCACAGGACCCTGTGTTGCTTTTTGTCTTGTTTCCAGTGTGACTTTTTTTTTTCTGTCTTGCTTCAACTTCCGGCCAGCGGCTCTTGCTAACTTCTTTTCCTGCTCGTTCAAACGGAACGTCCGCTAGCCAATTTCTCGGTCAAGTAGCTCCGTTTTTGCAGCACAAACTTTGTACAAGATTTTACCCTCTAGGCGCTGCGCTGTTCTGTTCCCGGGCCGCTCAAATCTTTCGTGTTCAGATGATGGAGTAAAAGTTTCTTGGTTTCCAATTACTGTCTGGGAGCTTTCCTGGTATTTCACAGTGCCAAGCTCTGACGTTCCAGCCTCCTGAGTTGGTTTCCCCATTATTTCATTGCAATTGAGGTAAATCTCGGTGCCTGTCCAGGTTACAACACCGTGAACCTTGTGAGAGCTGCAATCTCCCATTGTATACCCTGAGTACCCCCACCTGCCCTCCCCTCTCAGCTCTGCATCTGCCAGCCTCACTCTGTCCCTCAGCTGCCCTGGGTGCCAATAGGAATTAGGTCTTTTGGTGGGGGCAGATTTGGACCGGGGTGTGGTTCTTCCCGTGCAAGAGAGCTAACGATGCCCCCACCTGGCAGAGATGGTGGAGAATGACCTCGTCTCCCTGCCTGCGGCTGGCACCAGCTGATTTCACCAGCTCAGACGCGAAACAGAAAGGGCTCTGGGGTGAAGTTGCGTTGTTCTCTGTGTGCTCTGGGCGAGGCAGCGAGGAGAGAGCACGGTGCAAAGCGAGCTAGCTGGAACCGTAGCCCGAACTGGCCAAGGCTGGGCGGGGTGAGCAGCTGGGCATAGCTCATGCAGCCATGGCCACCAGATCCCAGGCACTTCCATCCAGCTCGATGCGCTCCAGCCATGCTTCAACCTCCCTCCGTGTGTTCACATCTGGTCACCACAGCAACCTCAGAACCAGCCTCCAGCTGCCTCGTTCAGTCCCACCTTTCCCCTCGGCTGCCCCGCGGGGTGTTTTCCACAGTCACCGCTCTTGGCTCATGGCAGCTAGGGGTGAATGGCCAGGCCAATGGCTCCTTCGTGGTCAAGGCCGGGCCTTCCATTCAGATACCTGCAGGCCGTTCACTTATGTGAATATATCTGGTCCTGTACGTGCCACCCCCTGAATGCTTAGCTCCCATTTACACTCAGTGCATCACAGCACAAGGTGAGCAGGGTAAACTGAGGCACACATAGCACTCCTAAAATCTTTCTGAAAATGTCCACACTCATCATAGAGAGATAGAGGGGTGTTTGTGGAGGGCTAGATAAAGACAATGGGGTTCATGAGGATGAATGGACAGATGGACAGACAAGAGATTTCCTATATGCACCCCTCTCTTCTACATCTATCTATCTATCTATCTATCTATCTATCTATCTATCTATCCCCATCACCTCATCTATCTATCTATCTATCTATCTATCTATCCCCATCCACCCCCTCTATCTATCTATCTATCTATCTATCTATCTATCTATCTATCCCCGTCCACCCCATCTATCTATCTATCTATCTATCTATCTATCTATCTATCTATCCCATCCACCCCCTCTATCTATCTATCTATCTATCTATCTATCTATCCCCATACACCCTAGCTATCTAGGTAGTTTTCTATCCCCACAGCCCTTAGCCATCTATCCAAATGGCTATCTGTCTCTCTGTCTGTCTGTCTAATCGTAGAGAAGTGAGGCTGGTTGGGACCTTGAGAGGGGATCCAGTCCAGCTCCCCACAATGAGGCAGAGCCAAGTAACCCTAGACCATCCCTGGCAGGTGTTTGTCCAACCTGCTCTGAGAACTCTCCCGTGATGGTGACCCCCCGGCTTCATGTGGCACCTTTTGGAGCCGAGCTCCCCTGAGAGCCAGAAAGGCTCTCCACATTTCCATCCTTTGAGATCTTCGGCATCTACGGCACAAGGGACGGGCTCTCGACTGATCCCATGTGTCTCTTCCCACTTCAGGTGTGGCACTGATAGTCTCATGCCACCCTCCCCCGCTTCTGGCACTGATATGAATTTCCCAGCTGCCAATTTATTAGCCTAATTGACCTTTGAAATTCACGAGAACAATTCCCTATATTCCTCTGCCCAGCCTGAGGAATCCAAGTGCCCCCCGCACGCCCCCGGGAGCCAAGGTTCCTGGTTCCGGCCGCCCTGTTCAGTGCGCTGCTGGCCTTCGCAAGGTGCGCACGGCCTCCTTCCATTACCATCTCTATGGAGTATGCCCCAGACTCTTCTCCCAAAGGATGAAGATACTTTCGGTCTCTCTGCTCCTCGCCCACCTCGCATTCTCCGTCTCTTCGGCAGGTGAACACACCCCAAGCCCCAGGACCCCTAAAAATTAATGGACGCGGTATCCAGTAATGGGTTCATTAAGGCCATTTATGGAAGGAGCAAAAACACTCAAATGCCTTTATCATCCTCTCTCTCTTTGGGTGCTTTTCCAGCCGTAGCATGGTTGGCTTTCTTGCAAGTAGATCCTTGACCTGGAATTTCCTCAGTGTATAAGCCTTGGTGTTGGAATCATTACAAGATCTCTGTGATGTGCTTAGACCCTTAAATTGCTGCGATTGCCTCTCAACATTATTTCCAGTCTTCCATGGAGGTTTTTTTCTCTTGGGCTAATAAAGATGGTCATTAATAAAAAAGAACAGGAGTACTTGTGGCATCTTAGAGACTAACAAATTTATTAGAGCATAAGCTTTCGTGGACTACAGCCCACTTCTTCGGATGCATATAGAATGGAACATATATTGAGGAGATATATATACACACATACAGAGAGCATAAACAGGTGGGAGTTGTCTTACCAACTCTGAGAGGCCAATTAAGTAGGAGAAAAAAACTTTTGAAGTGATAATCAAGCTAGCCCAGTACAGACAGTTTGATAAGAAGTGTGAGAATACTTACAAGGAGAGATAGATTCAGTGTTTGTAATGGCTCAGCCATTCCCAGTCCTTATTCAATCCTTTGTTGATTGTGTCAAGTTTGCATATCAATTCTAGCTCAGCAGTCTCTCGTTGGAGTCTGTTTTTGAAGTTTTTCTGTTGTAATATAGCCACCCGCAGGTCTGTCACTGAATGACCAGACAGGTTAAAATGTTCTCCCACTGGTTTTTGAGTATTATGATTCCTGATGTCAGATTTGTGTCCATTAATTCTTTTGCGTAGAGACAGTCCAGTTTGGCCAATGTACATGGCAGAGGGGCATTGCTGGCACATGATGGCATATATCACATTGGTAGATGGTCATTACGTTTCCCATCCGCCAAGCCGGAAACAGAAGCAATTCCTACCCACTGCGCTTCTCGGGAGGCCACCCCCAGCTGGACATTAGATACTAGGGTCACGGCCTGGGATCAGCACCAGTCTGCTACTTGACCTGTGCCACTTTCTCTCTGCAGTGCTCAGAGGCAGATGGAGGGCAGAAACCAAAGACACAAGAGGAGAAATGACAGGCCAGGGCTGGGAGGCCGGGATTCCTGCAGATGAAGGAACAGGTGATAGACACGGCCTCCCTGTCGACATGAGGTTCCTGGCTATGAGCTCCGGGCAGCTGGCAAAGGGAGCGGACAGTGTGGGTAACGCCAAAGGAGCCAGCACAGACAATGCCACCGGCATTCTGGGTGTGGCAGGTGAGTGGAAAGAACCGGACATTGTCACCTGGTTACGCAGCTGCTTTCGATCAGTTCAGCTGGTGAAACAGCCCAGTTACACCAACTGGGCATCCAGCCCCATTGACTCCCACGGAGCAATGGCCAATGGACCCCAGCTGAGATTTGGCCAATAATTTTTTATCTAACTGACCTAACTCCGCCTATCATGGTGGCACTTCTCCACTATTACATGAGGCTTCCAGGCACCTGAGTTTGGTGAATAAAGAACTCTGCAGACCTGGAACTGGTGTAACTGCTGAGGGACTGTGCAGCTGGGGCTGTCTGTGCCATGTTACAAAAGAACACAAGAGAACATGAAAATGCGATCTGCTCCTTAGTGCATGGAGACGAATGTGTTCTCTCCCCGGTTCTGGGAGGGGAATTGGGTCTAGTGATCAGAGGGGAAAGAGCAGATCGGAGCCAGGATGCCTCAGTTCTTTCCCCGGCTCTGGGAGGGGAGTGGGGGCTGGTGGGTTAGAGCAGGGGGGGCTGGGAGCCAGGACTCCTGGGTTCCCTCCCCGGCTCTGGTAGAGGAGTGGGGGTTAGTGGTTAGAGCAGGGGGGCCTGGGAGCCAGGACTCCTGGGTTCTTTCCCCGGCTCTGGCACGGAAGTGGGATTTGGTGGGTTAGAGCAGGGGGGCTGGGAGCCAGGACTCCTGGGTTCTTTCCCCGGCTCTGGCACGGAAGTGGGATTTGGTGGGTTAGAGCAGGGGGGCTGGGAGCCAGGACTCTTGGCTAATACCCAGCTCAGAAAGGGGATCATTTGTGTCCAAGACACTGTAAAAAGCAGGGTGGGGGCTTGTTTCTTTCAGTGAACTGCCAGAACGGGGGAACTCCCAATGGCACAGAGTGTATCTGCCCACGCGGCTGGTGGGGCTACAACTGCGAGTGCTACGACCCAGCCAAGGCCTGCCAGAACGGAGGAACGGCCATTGGTCGCCTCTGTTTCTGTCCCCCGGGGTATGGCGGGGAGCGCTGCGACTGCAGGGACAGCTGCGAGGCCTGCCAAAACGGAGGAACGCCAGTAGGCATGGAATGCACCTGCCCCCCAGGGTACGGTGGGCCACGATGTGAGATTTGTAACGGGACATCCCCCACCTCCACCCCCACCAGCACAGTGACCACCTCCCCCACCTCCACCCCCACCCCCACAGCCACCACCTCCCCCACCTCCACCTCCACCACCACAGCGACGACCACCTCCACCTCCACCCCATCCAGCACAGCCACCACCTCCCCCACCTCCACCCCCACCAGCACAGTGACCACCTCCCCCACCTCCACCCCCACCACCACAGGCACGACCTCCTCCACCTCCACCCCCACCCAGACAGCCACCACCTCCTCCACCTCCACCCCCACCACCACAGTGACCACCTCCCCCACCTCCACCCCCACCAGCACAGCCACCACCTCCTCCACCTTCACCCCCACAACCACAGTGACCACCTCCACCCCCACCAGCACAGCGACGACCACCTCCACCTCCACCCCCACCCCCACAGCGACCACCTCCCCAACCTCCACCCCCACCAGCACAGCGACCACCTCCTCTACCTCCACCCCCACCACCACAGTGACCACCTCCTCCACCTCCACCCCCACCAGCACAGCCACCACCTCCTCCACCTCCACCCCCACAACCACAGCCACCACCTCCTCCACCTCCACCCCCACCACCACAGTGACCACCTCCCCCACCTCCACCCCCACCAGCACAGTGACCACCTCCTCCACCACCACCCCCACCAGCACAGTGACCACGTCCTCCACCTCCACCCCCACCACCACAGTGACCACGTCCTCCACCTCCAACCCCAGCCCCACAGCCACCACCTCCCCGACCTCCATCCCCACCAGCACAGCGACCGCCTCCTCCACCTCCACCCCCACCAGCACAATGACCACCTCCTCCACCTCCACCCCGACCAGCACAGTGACCACCTCCCCCACCTCCACCCCGACCACCACAGTGACCACCTCCCCGACCTCCACCCCCACCCCCACAGCCACCACCTCCCCCACCTCCACCCCCACCCCCACAGCCACCACCTCCTCCACCTCCACCCCGACCCCTACAGCCACCAGCTCCTACACCTCGACCTCCACCCCCACAGCCACCACCTCCTCCACCTCCACCCCAACCAGCACAGTGACCACCTCCCCCACCTCCACCACCTCCAGCACAGTGACCACCTCCCGAACCTCCACCCCCACCAGCACAGTGACCACCAGCTCCACCCCCACCACCACAGCCACCACCTCCTCCACCTCCACCCCCAGCACCACAGCTACCACCTCCTCCAGCCCCACCACCACAGCCACCACCACCCCCACCAGCACAGCGACCACCTCCTCCACCTCCACCCGCACCAGCACAGTGACCACCTCCCCCACCTCCACCCCCACCAGCACAGCCACCACCTCCTTCACCTCCACCCCCACCAGCACAGCCACCACCTCCTCCACCTTCACCCCCACAACCACAGTGACCACCTCCACCCCCACCAGCACAGCGACGACCACCTCCACCTCCACCCCGACCCCCACAGCCACCACCTCCTCCACCTCCACCCCCACCACCACAGCCACCACCTCCTCCACCTCCACCCCCACCAGCACAGTGACCACCTCCCCCACCTCCACCCCCACCAGCACAGCGACGACCTCCTCCACCTCCCCCACCTCCACCCGCACCAGCACAGCCACCACCTCCCCCACCTCCACCCCCACCAGCACAGTGACCACCTCCTCCACCTCCACCCCCACCTCCACAGCCACCACCTCCTCCACCTCCACCCCCACCACCACAGCCACCACCTCCTCCACCTCCACCCCCACCACCATAGTGACCACCTCCCCCACCTCCACCCCCACCAGCACAGCGATGACCACCTCCACCTCCACCCAGACCCCCACAGCCACCACCTCCTCCACCTCCACCCCCACCAGCACAGTGACCACCTCCTCCACCTCCACCCCCTCCAGCACAGCCACCACCTCCCCCACCTCCACCCCCACCAGCACAGTGACCACCTCCCCCACCTCCACCCCCACCTCCACAGCCACCACCTCCTCCACCTCCACCCCCACCACCACAGGCATGACCTCCTCCACCTCCACCCCCACCCAGACAGCCACCACCTCCTCCACCTCCACCCCCACCAGCACAGCCACCACCTCCTCCACCTTCACCCCCACAACCACAATGACCACCTCCCCCACCTCCACCCCCACCAGCACAGCCACCACCTCCCCCACCTCCACCCCCACCACCACAATGACCACCTCCTCCACCTCCACCCCAACCAGCACAGTGACCACCTCCCCCACCTCCACCACCTCCAGCACAGTGACCACCTCCCGAACCTCCACCCCCTCCAGCACAGTGACCACCAGCTCCACCCCCAACACCACAGCCACCACCTCCTCCACCTCCACCCCCAGCACCACAGCTACCACCTCCTCCAGCCCCACCACCACAGCCACCACCACCCCCACCAGCACAGCGACCACCTCCTCCACCTCCACCCCCACCACCACGGCCACCACTTCCTCCACCTCCACCCCCACCACCACAGCCACCACCTCCCCCACCTCCACCCCCACCAGCACAGTGACCACCTCCCCCACCTCCACGCCCACCAGTACAGCCACCACCTCCTTCACCTTCACCCCCACCAGCACAGCCACCACTTCCTCCACCTCCACCCCCACCACCACAGCAACCACCTCCTCCACCTCCACCCCCACCACCACAGTGACCACCTCCCCCACCTCCACCCCCACCCCCACAGCCACCACCTCCTCCACCTCCACCCCAACCAGCACAGTGACCACCTCCCCCACCTCCACCACCTCCAGCACAGTGACCACCTCCCGAACCTCCACCCCCTCCAGCACAGTGACCACCAGCTCCACCCCCAACACCACAGCCACCACCTCCTCCACCTCCACCCCCAGCACCACAGCTACCACCTCCTCCAGCCCCACCACCACAGCCACCACCACCCCCACCAGCACAGCGACCACCTCCTCCACCTCCACCCCCACCACCACGGCCACCACTTCCTCCACCTCCACCCCCACCACCACAGCCACCACCTCCCCCACCTCCACCCCCACCAGCACAGTGACCACCTCCCCCACCTCCACGCCCACCAGTACAGCCACCACCTCCTTCACCTTCACCCCCACCAGCACAGCCACCACTTCCTCCACCTCCACCCCCACCACCACAGCAACCACCTCCTCCACCTCCACCCCCACCACCACAGTGACCACCTCCCCCACCTCCACCCCCACCAGCACAGCGACGACCACCTCCACCTCCACCCCCTCCAGCAGAGCCACCACCTCCCCCACCTCCACCCCCACCAGCACAGTGACCACCTCCCCCACCTCCACCCCCACCAGCACAGCCACCACCTCCTCCACCTCCACCCCCACCAGCACGGCCACCACCTCCTCCACCTCCACCCCCACCACCACAGTGACCACCTCCCCCACCTCCACCCCCACCAGCACAGCGACCACCTCCTCCACCTCCCCCACCTCCACCCGCACCAGCACAGCCACCACCTCCTTCACCTCCACCCCCACCACCACAGCCACCACCTCCTCCACCTTCACCCCCCCCACCACAGTGACCACCTCCCCCACCTCCACCCCCACCGCCACAGTGACCACCTCCCCCACCTCCACCCCCACCAGCACAGTGACCACCTCCTTCACCTCCACCCCCACCAGCACAGCGACGACCACCTCCACCTCCACCCCGACCCCCACAGCCACCACCTCCTCCACCTCCACCCCCACCACCACAGCCACCACCTCCTCCACCTCCACCCCCACCAGCACAGCGACGACCTCCTCCACCTCCCCCACCTCCACCCGCACCAGCACAGCCACCACCTCCCCCACCTCCACCCCCACCAGCACAGTGACCACCTCCTCCACCTCCACCCCCACCTCCACAGCCACCACCTCCCCCACCTCCACCCCCACCAGCACAGTGACCACCTCCCCCACCTCCACCCCCACCAGCACAGCCACCACCTCCTCCACCTCCACCCCCACCACCACAGCCACCACCTCCTCCACCTCCACCCCCACCACCATAGTGACCACCTCCCCCACCTCCACCCCCACCAGCACAGCGACGACCACCTCCACCTCCACCCAGACCCCCACAGCCACCACCTCCTCCACCTCCACCCCCACCAGCACAGTGACCAGCTCCTCCACCTCCACCCCCTCCAGCACAGCCACCACCTCCCCCACCTCCACCCCCACCAGCACAGTGACCACCTCCCCCACCTCCACCCCCACCTCCACAGCCACCACCTCCTCCACCTCCACCCCCACCACCACAGGCATGACCTCCTCCACCTCCACCCCCACCCAGACAGCCACCACCTCCTCTACCTCCACCCCCACCACCACGGCCACCACCTCCTCCACCTCCACCCCCACCAGCACAGTGACCACCTCCCCCACCTCCACCCCCACCAGCACAGTGACCACCTCCTCCACCACCACCCCCACCAGCACAGTGACCACGTCCTCCACCTCCACCCCCACCACCACAGCCACCACCTCCCCCACCTCCACCCCCACCCCCACAGCCACCACCTCCTCCACCTCCACCCCGACCCCTACAGCCACCAGCTCCTACACCTCGACCTCCACCCCCACAGCCACCACCTCCTCCACCTCCACCCCAACCAGCACAGTGACCACCTCCCCCACCTCCACCACCTCCAGCACAGTGACCACCTCCCGAACCTCCACCCCCACCAGCACAGTGACCACCAGCTCCACCCCCACCACCACAGCCACCACCTCCTCCACCTCCACCCCCAGCACCACAGCTACCACCTCCTCCAGCCCCACCACCACAGCCACCACCACCCCCACCAGCACAGCGACCACCTCCTCCACCTCCACCCGCACCAGCACAGTGACCACCTCCCCCACCTCCACCCCCACCAGCACAGCCACCACCTCCTTCACCTCCACCCCCACCAGCACAGCCACCACCTCCTCCACCTTCACCCCCACAACCACAGTGACCACCTCCACCCCCACCAGCACAGCGACGACCACCTCCACCTCCACCCCGACCCCCACAGCCACCACCTCCTCCACCTCCACCCCCACCACCACAGCCACCACCTCCTCCACCTCCACCCCCACCAGCACAGTGACCACCTCCCCCACCTCCACCCCCACCAGCACAGCGACGACCTCCTCCACCTCCCCCACCTCCACCCGCACCAGCACAGCCACCACCTCCCCCACCTCCACCCCCACCAGCACAGTGACCACCTCCTCCACCTCCACCCCCACCTCCACAGCCACCACCTCCTCCACCTCCACCCCCACCACCACAGCCACCACCTCCTCCACCTCCACCCCCACCACCATAGTGACCACCTCCCCCACCTCCACCCCCACCAGCACAGCGATGACCACCTCCACCTCCACCCAGACCCCCACAGCCACCACCTCCTCCACCTCCACCCCCACCAGCACAGTGACCACCTCCTCCACCTCCACCCCCTCCAGCACAGCCACCACCTCCCCCACCTCCACCCCCACCAGCACAGTGACCACCTCCCCCACCTCCACCCCCACCTCCACAGCCACCACCTCCTCCACCTCCACCCCCACCACCACAGGCATGACCTCCTCCACCTCCACCCCCACCCAGACAGCCACCACCTCCTCCACCTCCACCCCCACCAGCACAGCCACCACCTCCTCCACCTTCACCCCCACAACCACAATGACCACCTCCCCCACCTCCACCCCCACCAGCACAGCCACCACCTCCCCCACCTCCACCCCCACCACCACAATGACCACCTCCTCCACCTCCACCCCAACCAGCACAGTGACCACCTCCCCCACCTCCACCACCTCCAGCACAGTGACCACCTCCCGAACCTCCACCCCCTCCAGCACAGTGACCACCAGCTCCACCCCCAACACCACAGCCACCACCTCCTCCACCTCCACCCCCAGCACCACAGCTACCACCTCCTCCAGCCCCACCACCACAGCCACCACCACCCCCACCAGCACAGCGACCACCTCCTCCACCTCCACCCCCACCACCACGGCCACCACTTCCTCCACCTCCACCCCCACCACCACAGCCACCACCTCCCCCACCTCCACCCCCACCAGCACAGTGACCACCTCCCCCACCTCCACGCCCACCAGTACAGCCACCACCTCCTTCACCTTCACCCCCACCAGCACAGCCACCACTTCCTCCACCTCCACCCCCACCACCACAGCAACCACCTCCTCCACCTCCACCCCCACCACCACAGTGACCACCTCCCCCACCTCCACCCCCACCCCCACAGCCACCACCTCCTCCACCTCCACCCCAACCAGCACAGTGACCACCTCCCCCACCTCCACCACCTCCAGCACAGTGACCACCTCCCGAACCTCCACCCCCTCCAGCACAGTGACCACCAGCTCCACCCCCAACACCACAGCCACCACCTCCTCCACCTCCACCCCCAGCACCACAGCTACCACCTCCTCCAGCCCCACCACCACAGCCACCACCACCCCCACCAGCACAGCGACCACCTCCTCCACCTCCACCCCCACCACCACGGCCACCACTTCCTCCACCTCCACCCCCACCACCACAGCCACCACCTCCCCCACCTCCACCCCCACCAGCACAGTGACCACCTCCCCCACCTCCACGCCCACCAGTACAGCCACCACCTCCTTCACCTTCACCCCCACCAGCACAGCCACCACTTCCTCCACCTCCACCCCCACCACCACAGCAACCACCTCCTCCACCTCCACCCCCACCACCACAGTGACCACCTCCCCCACCTCCACCCCCACCAGCACAGCGACGACCACCTCCACCTCCACCCCCTCCAGCAGAGCCACCACCTCCCCCACCTCCACCCCCACCAGCACAGTGACCACCTCCCCCACCTCCACCCCCACCAGCACAGCCACCACCTCCTCCACCTCCACCCCCACCAGCACGGCCACCACCTCCTCCACCTCCACCCCCACCACCACAGTGACCACCTCCCCCACCTCCACCCCCACCAGCACAGCGACCACCTCCTCCACCTCCCCCACCTCCACCCGCACCAGCACAGCCACCACCTCCTTCACCTCCACCCCCACCACCACAGCCACCACCTCCTCCACCTTCACCCCCCCCACCACAGTGACCACCTCCCCCACCTCCACCCCCACCGCCACAGTGACCACCTCCCCCACCTCCACCCCCACCAGCACAGTGACCACCTCCTTCACCTCCACCCCCACCAGCACAGCGACGACCACCTCCACCTCCACCCCGACCCCCACAGCCACCACCTCCTCCACCTCCACCCCCACCACCACAGCCACCACCTCCTCCACCTCCACCCCCACCAGCACAGCGACGACCTCCTCCACCTCCCCCACCTCCACCCGCACCAGCACAGCCACCACCTCCCCCACCTCCACCCCCACCAGCACAGTGACCACCTCCTCCACCTCCACCCCCACCTCCACAGCCACCACCTCCCCCACCTCCACCCCCACCAGCACAGTGACCACCTCCCCCACCTCCACCCCCACCAGCACAGCCACCACCTCCTCCACCTCCACCCCCACCACCACAGCCACCACCTCCTCCACCTCCACCCCCACCACCATAGTGACCACCTCCCCCACCTCCACCCCCACCAGCACAGCGACGACCACCTCCACCTCCACCCAGACCCCCACAGCCACCACCTCCTCCACCTCCACCCCCACCAGCACAGTGACCAGCTCCTCCACCTCCACCCCCTCCAGCACAGCCACCACCTCCCCCACCTCCACCCCCACCAGCACAGTGACCACCTCCCCCACCTCCACCCCCACCTCCACAGCCACCACCTCCTCCACCTCCACCCCCACCACCACAGGCATGACCTCCTCCACCTCCACCCCCACCCAGACAGCCACCACCTCCTCTACCTCCACCCCCACCACCACGGCCACCACCTCCTCCACCTCCACCCCCACCAGCACAGTGACCACCTCCCCCACCTCCACCCCCACCAGCACAGTGACCACCTCCTCCACCACCACCCCCACCAGCACAGTGACCACGTCCTCCACCTCCACCCCCACCACCACAGTGACCACCTCCCCCACCTCCACCCCCACCAGCACAGCCACCACCTCCTCCACCTTCACCCCCACAACCACAATGACCACCTCCCCCACCTCCACCCCCACCAGCACAGCCACCACCTCCCCCACCTCCACCCCCACCACCACAGTGACCACCTCCCCCACCTCCACCCCCACCTCCACAGCCACCACCTCCTCCACCTCCACCCCCACCAGCACAGTGACCACCTCCCCCACCTCCACGCGCACCACCACAGGCATGACCTCCTCCACCTCCACCCCCACCCAGACAGCCACCACCTCCTCCACCTCCACCCTCACCACCACAGCCACCACCTCCTCCACCTCCACCATCACGGCCACCACCTCCTCCACCTCCACCCCCACCAGCACAGTGACCACCTCCCCAACCTCCACGCCCACCAGCACAGTGACCACCTCTCCCACCTCCACCCCCACCACCACAGCCACCACGTCCCCCACCTCCACCCCGACCAGCACAGTGACCACGTCCTCCACCTCCAGCCCCACCCCCACAGCCACCACATCCCCCACCTCCACATCCACCAACACAGTGACCACCTCCCCCACCTCCACCCCCACCCCCACAGCCACCACCTCCTCCACCTCCACCCCGACCCCCACAGCCACCACCTCCTCCACCTCCACCCCCACCACCACAGCCACCACCTCCCACACCTCCACCCCCACCACCACAGCCACCACCTCCTCGACCTCCACCCCGACCCCCACAGCCACCACCTCCACCCCCACCACCACAGTGACCACCTCCTCCACCTCCATCCCCACCTCCACAACCACCACCTCCCCCACCTCCACCCCCACCCCCACAGCCACCACCTCCCCGAACTCCACCCCCACCAGCACAGTGACCACCTCCTCCACCTCCACCCCCACCCCGACAGCCACCACCTCCCCCACCTCCACCCCGACCAGCACAGTCACCACCTCACCCACCTCCACCCCCACCACCACAGCCACCACCTCCCCCACCTCCACCCCGACAAGCACAGTGACCACCTCCTCCACCTCCACCCCCACCAGCACAGAGACCACGTCCTCCACGTCCACCCCGACCCCCACAGCCACCACCTCCTCCACCTCCACCCCGACCCCCACAGCCACCACCTCCTCCACCTCCACCCTGACCAGCACAGTGACCACCTCCTCCACCTCCACCCCCACCACGACAGTGACCACCTCCCCCACCTCCACCCCCACCACCACAGCCACCACGTCCCCCACCTCCACCCCGACCAGCACAGTGACCACCTCCTCCACCTCCACCACCATCACCATAGCCACCACCTCCTCCACCTCCACTCCGACCAGCACAGTGACCACCTCCCCCACCTACACCCCCCACACCACGGGCACGACCTCCTCCACCTCCACCCCCACCACCACAGTGACCACCTCCTCCACCTCCATCCCCACCACCACAGTGACTACCTCCTCCAGCTCCACCCCCACCACCACAGCCACCACCTCCTCCACCTCCACCCCCACCAGCAGAGTGACCACCTCCTCCACCTCCACCCCCACCACCACAGTGACCACCTCCCCCACCTCCACCCCCACCTCCACCCCCACCAGCACAGTGACCACCTCCCCGACCTCCACCCCCACCCCCACAGCCACCACCTTCTCCACCTCCACTCCAACCCCCACAGCCACCACCTCCTCCACCTCCACCCCCACCACCACGGCCACCACGGCCACCACCTCCTCCACCTCCACCCCCACCTCCACAGCCACCACCTCCCCCACCTCCACCCCCACCAGCACAGCCACCACCTCCCCCACCTCCACCCCCACCACCACAGTGACCACCTCCCCCACCTCCACCCCCACCTCCACAGCCACCACCTCCTCCACCTCCACCCCCACCAGCACAGTGACCACCTCCCCCACCTCCACGCGCACCACCACAGGCATGACCTCCTCCACCTCCACCCCCACCCAGACAGCCACCACCTCCTCCACCTCCACCCTCACCACCACAGCCACCACCTCCTCCACCTCCACCATCACGGCCACCACCTCCTCCACCTCCACCCCCACCAGCACAGTGACCACCTCCCCAACCTCCACGCCCACCAGCACAGTGACCACCTCTCCCACCTCCACCCCCACCACCACAGCCACCACGTCCCCCACCTCCACCCCGACCAGCACAGTGACCACGTCCTCCACCTCCAGCCCCACCCCCACAGCCACCACATCCCCCACCTCCACATCCACCAACACAGTGACCACCTCCCCCACCTCCACCCCCACCCCCACAGCCACCACCTCCTCCACCTCCACCCCGACCCCCACAGCCACCACCTCCTCCACCTCCACCCCCACCACCACAGCCACCACCTCCCACACCTCCACCCCCACCACCACAGCCACCACCTCCTCGACCTCCACCCCGACCCCCACAGCCACCACCTCCACCCCCACCACCACAGTGACCACCTCCTCCACCTCCATCCCCACCTCCACAACCACCACCTCCCCCACCTCCACCCCCACCCCCACAGCCACCACCTCCCCGAACTCCACCCCCACCAGCACAGTGACCACCTCCTCCACCTCCACCCCCACCCCGACAGCCACCACCTCCCCCACCTCCACCCCGACCAGCACAGTCACCACCTCACCCACCTCCACCCCCACCACCACAGCCACCACCTCCCCCACCTCCACCCCGACAAGCACAGTGACCACCTCCTCCACCTCCACCCCCACCAGCACAGAGACCACGTCCTCCACGTCCACCCCGACCCCCACAGCCACCACCTCCTCCACCTCCACCCCGACCCCCACAGCCACCACCTCCTCCACCTCCACCCTGACCAGCACAGTGACCACCTCCTCCACCTCCACCCCCACCACGACAGTGACCACCTCCCCCACCTCCACCCCCACCACCACAGCCACCACGTCCCCCACCTCCACCCCGACCAGCACAGTGACCACCTCCTCCACCTCCACCACCATCACCATAGCCACCACCTCCTCCACCTCCACTCCGACCAGCACAGTGACCACCTCCCCCACCTACACCCCCCACACCACGGGCACGACCTCCTCCACCTCCACCCCCACCACCACAGTGACCACCTCCTCCACCTCCATCCCCACCACCACAGTGACTACCTCCTCCAGCTCCACCCCCACCACCACAGCCACCACCTCCTCCACCTCCACCCCCACCAGCAGAGTGACCACCTCCTCCACCTCCACCCCCACCACCACAGTGACCACCTCCCCCACCTCCACCCCCACCTCCACCCCCACCAGCACAGTGACCACCTCCCCGACCTCCACCCCCACCCCCACAGCCACCACCTTCTCCACCTCCACTCCAACCCCCACAGCCACCACCTCCTCCACCTCCACCCCCACCACCACGGCCACCACGGCCACCACCTCCTCCACCTCCACCCCCACCTCCACAGCCACCACCTCCTCCACCTCCACCCCCACCCCCACAGCCACCACCTCCTCCACCTCCACCCCCACCACCACAGCCACCACCTCCTCCACATCCACCCCCACCACCACAGTGACCACCTCCTCCACCTCCACCCCCACCAGCACAGTGACCACCTCCCCCACCTCCACCCCCTCCAGCACAGTGACCACCTCACCCACTTCCACCCCCAACCTCACAGCCACCACCTCCTCCACCTCCACCCCCACGAGCACAACCACCACCTCCTCCACCTCCACCCCCACCACCACAGTGACCACCTCCCCCACCTCCACCCCCTCCAGCACAGTGACCACCTCACCCACTTCCACCCCCAACCTCACAGCCACCACCTCCTCCACCTCCACCCCCACGAGCACAACCACCACCTCCTGCACCTCCACCCCCACCACCACAGTGACCACCTCCCCCACCTCCACCCCCTCCAGCACAGTGACCACCTCACCCACTTCCACCCCCAACCTCACAGCCACCACCTCCTCCACCTCCACCCCCACCAGCACAACCACCACCTCCTCCACCTCCACCCCCACCACCACAGTGACCACCTCCCCCACCTCCACCCCCTCCAGCACAGTGACCACCTCACCCACTTCCACCCCCAACCTCACAGCCACCACCTCCTCCACCTCCACCCCCACGAGCACAACCACCACCTCCTCCACCTCCACCCCCACCACCACAGTGACCACCTCCCCCACCTCCACCCCCTCCAGCACAGTGACCACCTCACCCACTTCCACCCCCAACCTCACAGCCACCACCTCCTCCACCTCCACCCCCACCAGCACAACCACCACCTCCTCCACCTCCACCCCCACCACCACAGTGACCACCTCCCCCACCTCCACCCCCTTCGCCACAGCCACCACCTCCCCGACCTCCACCCCCACCCCCACAGCCACCACCTCCTCCACCTCCACCCCCACCACCACCGCCACCACCTCCTCCACCTCCACCCCCACCTCCACAGCCACCACCTCCTCCACCTCCACCCCCACCCCCACAGCCACCACCTCCCCCACCTCCACCCCCACCCCCACAGCCACCACCTCCCCCACCTCCACCCCTACCACTACAGCCACCACCTCCTCCACCGCCACCAGCACAGTGACCACCTCCCCGACCTCCACCCCCACCCCCACAGCCACCACCTCCTCCACCTCCACTCCCACCCCCACAGCCACCACCTCCCCGACCTCCACCCCCACAGCCACCACCTCCTCCACCTCCACCCCCACCACCACCGCCACCACCTCCTCCACCTCCACCCCCACCAGCACAGTGCCCACCTCCCCCACCTCCACCCCCTCCAGCACAGTGACCACCTCCCCCACCTCCACCCCCTTCGCCACAGCCACCACCTCCCCGACCTCCACCCCCACCCCCACAGCCACCACCTCCTCCACCTCCACCCCCACCACCACCGCCACCACCTCCTCAACCTCCACCCCCACCACCACCGCCACCACCTCCTCCACCTCCACCCCCACCCCCACAGCCACCACCTCCCCCACCTCCACCCCCACCCCCACAGCCACCACCTCCCCCACCTCCACCCCTACCACTACAGCCACCACCTCCTCCACCCCCACCAGCACAGTGACCACCTCCCCCACCTCCACCCCCACCCTCACAGCAACCATCTCCTCCACCTCCACCCCCACGACCACAGCCACCACCTCCTCCACCTCCACCCCCACCACCACATCCACCACCTCCCCAACCTCCACCCCCACCACCACAGCCACCACCTCCCCAACCTCCACCCCCACCAGCACAGTGACCACCTCCTCCACCTCCACCCCCACCAGCACAGTGACCACCTCCTCCACCTCCACCCCCACCGCCACAGCCACCACCTCCCCAACCTCCACCCCCACCAGCACAGTGACCACCTCCTCCACCTCCACCCCCCCCACCACAGCCACCACCTCCCCAACCTCCACCCCCACCAGCACAGTGACCACCTCCCCCACCTCCACCCCCACCAGCACAGCCACCACCTCCTCCACCTTCACCCCCACAACCACAGTGACCACCTCCCCCACCTCCACCCCCACCAGCACAGTGACCACCTCCTCCACCTCCACCCCCTCCAGCACAGCCACCACCTCCCCCACCTCCACCCCCACCAGCACAGTGACCACCTCCTCCACCTCCACCCCCTCCAGCACAGCCACCACCTCCTCCACCTCCACCCCCACCACCACGGCCACCACCTCCTCCACCTCCACCCCCACCAGCACAGTGACCACCTCCCCCACCTCCACCCCCACCAGCACAGCCACCACCTCCTCCACCTTCACCCCCACCAGCACAGTGACCACCTCCCCCACCTCCACCCCCACCAGCACAGCCACCACCTCCTCCACCTTCACCCCCACAACCACAGTGACCACCTCCTCCACCTCCACCCCCACCGCCACAGCCACCACCTCCTCCACCTCCACCCCCACCAGCACAGCCACCACCTCCCCCACCTCCACCCCCACCAGCACAGTGACCACCTCCCCAACCTCCACCCCCACCAGCACAGTGACTACCTCCCCCACCTCCACCCCCACCCCCACCGGCACAACCACCACCTTCTCCCCTACCAGTAGCCCGACACCCCCTATCTGCATAGTGACCCCACCGTCCACATGGCTGTCCACTACCCCAAGCAGCGCATGTCCTGTCACGTCTACCTGTGTCATCCCAACTCCGTGCGTTGTTCCTACTCAGGACTGGAGTACCCCAAACTGGGGCAGCACTACCCCAGGTGAGTGTTCACACTGCTTCTGGATTGGGCTATTGCTGATGTCAGCTTGTTTTATATTTTGTAGTCACTGTACAACCATCGAAGTCCCCAGCACCATTTCTAACTCTTGTAAATATGCAGTCACCCTTTACCAGTCTGCAACCAGTTTAACCGCTAGCTTGTTTCACCCCATTGTATCTCCTCATCAATGAACATTGAATAGGGCTGGTAAAAAAATTCTATGAAAAGAGATATTTTCTGGCCGAAAAGTTTAATTTTTACAGAAATTTTTCGACCAGCTCTTTAGCTGCCTACAGTTCAAGTCACACAAATTCAACCTGGATATTTGGCACAAATGTTTAACAATTAGGTTAATGAGGCATTGAACCAATCTCCCAAGAGCAGTGGTGGAGTCCCGGTCTGTTGACGCTGTTCAGTTCAGTTTGGATGCCGTTGTAGAAGGTGCATTAATCCAAGGTGAAATGCTCTGGCCTCTTTTATCCAGGTGGTCAGACCAGATGCTGAAGGTCCCTTTTGAGGCCCACTGGGCTGAGTAATTTCATTTACACCGGGGTAAAACTGGAAGTGAATTTCTCCAATTTCAGAGCTGCTACACTGCTGTAATTGAGATCAGATCCCAACCCTGAGTTTAAGACCCTGTAAATGCTATAGAAATTTCACTGGTGTAAGCAGATTAGTGTAGTGGACTTGGTGCAGATTCCTAATGTAGATGCGCTTCACCCAAACAAGACCCAAATACCTTACACGGGGTCAAATATCTTTTGTGTATAGAAGCCTAAGGAGTCTGACCCTGAGCAAGGAGAGTGAGGCCTACTAGTTAGAGGGGGCCCTGGGAGCCAGGACTCCTGGGTTCTCTCCCCGGGGAGGGGAGTGGTCGTTGGTGGGTTAGAGCAGGGGGGGACTGGGAGCCAGGACTCCTGGGTTCTCTCCCCAGCTCTGGGAGGGGAATGGGGGCTGGTGGTTAGAGCAGGGGGGCTGGGAGCCAGGACTCCTGGGTTCTCTCTCCGGCTCTGGAAGGGGAGTGGGGGCTGAGGGGTTAGAGCAGGGGGGGCTGGGAGCCAGGACTCCTGGGTTCTCTCTCCATCTCTGGGAGGGGAGGGGAATGGAGTCTGGTGGGTTAGAGCAGTCGGGCTGGGACCCCCGTCTCTGGGAGGAGGTGTGTGTCTCTGAGATAGCCATTGGGAGACTATCCTGGTTCTCACTAACGATGTTTATGGATGTTTGTCCCTTTCAGTTTCCTGCCAGAATGGCGGCACGTACAATGGGATCGAGTGCATCTGCCAGCCTGGTTTCTCCGGTCCTCTGTGTGCCTCTGTAGACCCCAGCAAGGCCTGCCAGAATGGCAGCACTCCCATTGGCACCAAATGCATCTGCCCACCGGGTCACTATGGTGAACTGTGTGAATTCTATAATGCCTCCAGCGACTGCCAGAATGGGGGCACTCCGGTGGGAATCGAGTGCCTCTGCCCACCTGTGCACGACGGCCCCCGGTGTGAATTGAATATCAGCACCACCGGCTCCACCACTACCAGGCCTCCTGTCACCTCCACCTCAAGCACTGTGTCCCCTCCCACCACATCCCAGAAAACCACCACAACCACCACTCCACGTAGCACCACCACCACCACCCAAAGTACAACTACGCAGGGTGCCACCCCCATCTGCCTGAATGGGGGAACCTGGATGAATGGTGGATGCCAATGCACGTCCAGTTTCCAGGGACCAAAGTGTGAATACGCCGCAGAAGTCATCGAGGTCAAAGCCGGTAATGAAGACCTGTGTAAATCGATCCCTGTGTCTGGGGCCTAGACTCTCCCAATAGATTCATAGATTCCAAGTGTCACGGCCGGGACATGGGTGGCCAGATCCAGCCACAGTCAGGGGACAGGAGCCCAGAATCAGCTGGGTCAAGATAACAGGGGTGAGAGGCAACAGACAGACAGGAGCTCGGGAACCACAAATCAGAGGACAGGAGTCAATCTGGGTTGGAAATTAAGCCAGGAGAGCAGGAGCAGGGTTGGTATGTGGCTGCTCCTGTGAACACTGTGGGGCTGGGTTTGAGAGCCATGGGTCATGACATCAAAGCCAGATGGGACCATTGTGACCATCTAGTCCAACCTCCTGTATAACCCAGGCCGGAGACCTGCCCCACAGTAATTCCAAGAGCAGATCTGTTAGGCAAACATCCCCTCTTGATTTTAAAATTGCCACTGATGGAGTACCCACCATGACCCTGGAGAAATGGTTCCCATGATTAATGACTCTCACTGTTAAAAATTGACACCTTATATCCAAGCCAAATTTGTCTGGCTTCAACTTACAGCCCTAGGATGGGTTAGACCTGCCTCTGCTACACTGAAGAGCCCATTGTTAAATATTTGCTCCCCGCGCCGGTACTTACAGATTGGGATCAGTCACCCCTTCACCTTTTTTCTAAGATAAATAGACTGAGCTCCTGGAGTTTCTCACTCTAAGGCAGGTTTTCAAGCACTCCATGAGACCCTTGGAAACCCGAGCAGGGATGTCCCCTCTGGCCCATGAGCCAGGATGACTGATCCCATCCAGGAACCCCGTTAGCATCCGAGGGGGTCATGTGGCTGGGGCTGTGAGCCAGAACCCAGTAAGGCAGCAGGGCTGTCTTGTGGGAAATTGGGGTCTTTAATCCTGCAGTCCTAACCTAGCAGGCCTGGCCAGGTGGGACAACACCGCCCTCCCCCAGCCCAGGGACAGAACTGGGAAGAAACATGTTCAGCTGCAGGATGGTGGGTAGTGTAATGACAAGTGTCCCTCCTTGCTGGCCCCCTCTGGCTAGATAATGAATGATGCCAAGTTAAAGAAGCATGGGCTGGATGAATGGACTGTAAGGTGGATAGAAAGCTGGCTAGATCAGGCTCAACGCATAGTGATCAATGGCTCCATGTCTAGTTGGCAGCCAGTATCAAGCGGAGTGCCCCAAGGGTCGGTCCTGGGGCCGGTTTTGTTTAATATCTTTATTAATGATCTGGAGGATGGTGTGGACTGCACTCTCAGCAAGTTTGCAGATGACACTAAACTAGGAGGCGTGGTAGATACACTAGAGGGTAGGGATCGGATACAGAAGGACCTAGACAAATTAGAGGATTGGGCCAAAAAAAACCTGATGATGTTCAACAAGGACAAGTGCAGAGTCCTGCACTTAGGATGGAAGAATCCCATGCACTGCTACAGACTAGGGACCGAATGGCTAGGTAGCAGTTCTGCAGAAAAGGACCTAGGGGTCACAGTGGATGAGAAGCTGGATATGAGTCAACAGTGTGCTCTTGTTGCCAAGAAGGCTAACGGCATTTTGGGCTGTATAAGTAGGGGCATTGCCAGCAGATCGAGGAACGTGATCGTTCCCCTTTATTCGACACAGGTGAGGCCTCATCTGGAGTACTGTGTCCAGTTTTGGGCCCCACACTACAAGAAGGATGTGGAAAAATTGGAAAGAGTCCAGCGGAGGGCAACAAAAATGATTAGGGGTCTGGAACACATGACTTCTGAGGAGAGGCTGAGGGAACTGGGATTGTTTAGTCTGCAGAAGAGAAGAATGAGGGGGGATTAGATAGCAGCCTTCAACTACCTGAAGGGGGGTTCCAAAGGGGATGGAGCTCGGCTGTTCTCAGTGGTGGTAGATGACAGAACAAGGAGCAATGGTCTCAAGTTGCAGTGCGGGAGGTTTAGGTTGGATATTAGGAAACACTATTTCACTAGGAGGGTGGTGAAGCACTGGAATGGGTTCCCTAGGGTGGTGGTGGAATCTCCTTCCTTAGAGGTTTTTAAGGTCAGGCTTGACAAAGCCCTGGCTGGGATGATTTAGTTGGAGATTGGTCCTGCTTTGAGCAGGGGGTTGGACTAGATACCTCCTGAGGTCCCTTCCAACCCTGATATGCTATGATTCTATGTGATGGGTTCTGAAGGGCAGTAGAGTCCTTTCCCCTCGCCCTGGATTCAGGGGGTCCTGGGATGTGAGCATCAGGAGAGCTAACAAGGACCCCTGGGGGGAAAAGGCAATTCCCCTCTGCCATTCCCACAGCGGCTGCCAATTTTCACCATGTTTCTTTCCCCCCCTCACACCCATGCCCCGATGAAGAGGTGAACGTCACCATGGACGTGAAGCTACAGATCACCAGCCGTAAATTCTCCCCTGAGTTGGCGGACAACACAACTCAAGAGTACAAACAGTTTACCTTGGACTTCAAACTGCAGGTGGGACCCAGAGGAGCGACCAGGAAGGGGGAGTTAGTGAGAGAAAGGCCCCCAGAGAGGGGGGGATGGGGTGGGAGGTCAGGGAGAAGTGGGGGGACTTCCCAAGAGAGGCGTGAGATCGGGGGATTGTCCCCCAAGGGAAGGGCTGGGAGGCCCATTGCTGGAGACGTTGGGAGCTAGGAATGGGCACAACACTGGGGAATGGGACAATCCCAGCCCGCCAAAAGGGAATAGACTTTAATGGGTCTTTCCTAGTGTCACGGAGTGTGGGAGAGTCAGGGTCCTGCACCCCCCTCTTCCTGCGATTCACCATGACTCTCAGCCAGCCAGTAAAACAAAAGGTTTATTAGATGACAGGAACACAGTCCTAAGCAGAGCTTGTAGGTACAACCAGGACCCCTCAGCCAGATCCCTCTGGGGGGCAGGGAGCTTAGACCCCAACCCTGGGGGTTCCCTCCTTTTCCCCAGCCCGATTCAAACTTAAACTCCCTCCAGACATCTCACCCAGCCTCCCCCCGGCTCCTCCCCCAGTCTTTTTCCAGTTTCCCAGGCAAAGGTGTCACCTGGCTCCCTCCCCCTCCCGGCTGAGGTTACAGGCTCAGGTATCATCCCTCAAGTAAAGTTGCGCCCTGCTATCCCATCGCCCATGCAGACAGTCCCAGTAAAACTAGACACATTCCCAGGTCAATCCACCCCACTCCCTACTGCGTCATACCCAGTACTGAGCACTGGTTTCCTTGGAAGCGTCCAGGTGGGAGCACATTCACTGCTTAGGTATCAAGGCTGGGAACCTCACCAGCCCCGGGGGCTCACCAGGCCCCATCTCAATGGATTGGGGAGGTTTAGGGCAGCCCCTGCAGGTGACATGTGCACTATTCCCTTCCAGATGACGTTCGTTTACAGAAACGTCCTGGGGTACAAAGACGTGAAGATCCTGAAACTGACGTGAGTATCAGGAACACCCCGGAACTTGGTACCCCCAAAGCTCTGACAACAACCTGAGCTCCACCCACAAGCCATAACCCATCCCTGTGAGACTCCTAAAGGAGACCCGCCCGCAGTAGGCGTGCGTGTGTCTGTCTTGGTTGTGTGGTTGGCTCTTTAGCACCAGCGGTTCACCAGTGTTCAGAGCCTTTCTGGGCTGCGTCTATTAGGAGGAGACATTGGTGCTATGGGTCAGGTCTGTTCTTGGTGCAATCCTGTTTATCTACCAAGAAAAAAAATGTCCACCCAGTCCAGTTTTCCTGAATGCACCAGCATGTATTTCTCTTGCTCAGAAATCCTCACATCTACCGCTCCTGCGGGCTCTGTGCGCAAAGAGCGCTGTCTCTCTCTCTGTCTTCTCAGGGCCAACTCACGACTGCTTCCCCTGGCACCCACTGCCTGCAAATCAATATCCTAGCTCCTGCCTTTGCAACCAGGGAAACCCTCCACTCAGCCCACACGGCTTAGTGGCAGTGTGCCATGGGCAGTAGCCTCCATTGTTTGTAGCTCTCTCTACTGCATAATGGGGCTTAATTGCTCATCCACTGACTCTGAAAAAGGGTAGTTGAAACAGCCGTTGGCTTTAATGAGGTTTGTGATGGTCGCTGGATCTCAGAGCTGGTGGCACCTTTCAGCTCAGTATGTTCAGCATGAACAATATTTATCCATCCTTGTCCGTCCTTCCCTGTCTGGAAACAATTAACAGTGTTGTTGTTGAAAGGTGGGTCCTTTTGAATGTCATGCTGATCGACACCCACTTCTGGGATGGGAGTGTCATTAGGTTCAGTTCTGGCATCCGCATTTTCAAAAGGAAGTTGAAAAATCAGAGAGGGTGCAGAGAAGAGCCACAGAAATGATTTTAAGGGCTGACAGTGAGAGACTTGGATCAAGCTCCATTTAGTTGATCAGTAAAACGATCCAGAGGTAGCCTATGGTGGCTAAGTACCTCCGCGGGGAGCAGATAACAAGTAGTAAGGGGCTCTCTGATTTAACAGCGAAAGGCAGCACAAGAATCAAGATAAATCCAGATAAATTCAACTTAGAAATAAGGCAAAATGTTTTCCAAGTGATGGTGATTAACAAACGCCAAAGGAAAGTGGTGGTGGCTTTTCCATCTCTTCTGTCTTCGGATGGCTGCCTCTCTGGAAGGTGCTTTATTTAAACACAAGTTATTGAGCCGGTACGTTTTTCCAGCCTGGGTTACACAGAAGGTCGGATGAGATGAGTCACTGATCATATATTAATCAAATTCAATGGGCATTGGTGCCTCACCCCTCTGTGTCTGGGTGACAATCTCCGTGCACATGCTCTGCGGTGGGGATGTGAGCGGACGCCCCAGGAAGGAGGGACAGCTGACCCAAGGTGGGTTTGTTCCTTCAGGCAGGGCAGCGTCGTGGTGGATCACATTGTCATCCTGGCTTTACCCGTCACCGAGGAACTCAACACAAACTTTGAGAAAGTGGCTGGGCAGCTGAAGACGCAGATAGAGACGGCGGCTGAGAACCAGAACTGCAACAGCAACCTCTGTGAGTCTCTGTGCGGTGAGGGCGGGTGAGGGCTGGGCAGAGAGGGGACAGATCCATGGACCTGGGAGGAAGATTCTCCATAGCTCCACCCCCAATCTCTGCCAGGGGGCTGGAGACTGGATAGATAGATAGATAGATAGATAGATAGATAGATAGATAGATAGATAGATAGATAGATAGATAGATAGATAGATGGGTGTATGTGGATGGATGGATAGATAGATGGGAATGTGTATGGGGTTGGATGGAGAGGATGGGAAGAGGATGGGGGATGGAGGAAGGGAGGAATGGATGGAGGGTTGTTTGTGGGAAGGGGGGATGGATGGAGGGGTTTTTGTGCAGATGGATGGAGGCTGGAGGAATGGATGGAGGGGTGTTTGTGGGGATGGATGGAGGATGGAAGGGTGTTTGTGAGGCGGGAGGGAGAGTGTGTGTGTGGGAAGAGATGGGTGGATGGAGGGGTGTTTGTGAGGAGGGATGGAAGGTGGGTGGAGGAGTGCTTGTGGGGATGGATGGATGGATGGATGGATGGATGGATGGATGGAGGGTGTGTGTGGAAAGCGAGGGATGGACGGAGGGGTGTTTGTGGGGATGGATGGTGGATGGAAGGATGGAGGGATGGATGGAGGGGTGTTTGTGGGGATGGATGGAGGGTGTGTGTCTGGAAAGGGAGGGATGGGTGGAGGGGTGCTTGTGGGGATGGATGGAGGGGTGTTTGTGGGAATGGATGGTGGATGGAGGGAGAGAGGGATGGAGGGGTGCTTGTGGGGATGGATGGAGGATGGCGGGGTGGGTGGAGGGTTGTTTGTGGGAATGGATGGTGGATGGAGGGTTGTTTGTGGGGATGGAGGGATGGAGACATGGCTAGAGGGTCTGTGTGGGAAGGGAGGGATGGATGGATGGAGGAGTGTTTGTGAGGATGGATGGAGGATGGAGGGATGGATGGAAGGGTGTTTGTGGGGATGGATGGAGGATGGAGGGATGGATGTAGCGGTGTTTGTGGGGATGGATGGAGGATGGAGGGGTGGGTGGAGGGATGTTTGTGGGGATGGAGGGATGGATGGAGGGGTGTTTGTGGGGATGGATGGAGGATGAAGGGGTGGGTGGAGGGATGTTTGTGGGGATGGATGGAGGATGGAGGGGTGGGTGGAGGGATGTTTGTGGGGATGGATGGAGGATGGATGGATGGATGGAAGGGTGTCTGTGGGGATGGATGGAGGATGAAGGGGTGGGTGGAGGGATGTTTGTGGGGATGGATGGAGGATGGAGGGATGGATGGAGGGGTGTTTGTGGGGATGGATGGAGGATGAAGGGGTGGGTGGAGGGATGTTTGTAGGGATGGATGGAGGATGGAGGGGTGGGTGGAGGGATGTTTGTGGGGATGGATGGAGGATGGATGGATGGATGGAAGGGTGTCTGTGGGGATGGATGGAGGATGAAGGGGTGGGTGGAGGGATGTTTGTGGGGATGGATGGAGGATGGAGGGATGGATGGAGGGGTGTTTGTGGGGATGGATGGATGGATGGCTGTGGGGGGATGGATGGAGAAAAAAGCGTTGACCTCTGTGATTTCAGTGGTTGGCCTGAGGTCGCAGAGAACAGCTTTCTCCCTTTCCCCCACACCTCGAGCCCTATGGACAACCTTTCACAGGCCCAGACAGGGGTCAGGTCGTCGGCCAGGCCTTTTCCAACCCCCAAATCAATGGCAAGGCCTGTGCAGCTTGGGGAGCTTCGGGGGCCGCAAGTGGGGGTGTGCAGCTGAAGGGCGTCCCCGTCTCTCACTCCTGCTCCCGGCTGTCCCCGGGTTGGCTCACTAAGAATTGCCTGTACCGTGTCTTCCAGCCATGTGTTTCAACGCCTCCTCTGCTGAAGTCTCTAAGGGGACAATGCCAGTGTTCAACGGCACCGGTGAGTGACCCACAGCCGCCAGGTGGGGGAGCGGTGCTGGGGGGTCGGTGCGGCCTCTCCAGCCGGCCACCCACTAAGCCCCCCTCTCTCCTCTGCAGAGTACTGCCAGAAAGTTGCCCCTGAAGGCTACAGCCAGTTCTACTTCCCTAACCTCACCAAGTCTGGCTTCTCCTGCATCTCCAATTGCACCAAGAGCACCCCCGGCTTCATTAACTGCAACTACGGGCAGTGCCAGCTGACGAAAGCCGGCCCCCAGTGCATGTGAGTTGTGCGCATACACGCCCTTGCACACACGCACACTCGTGCAAATGCATGCACATGAGCTTATGCACACACGTGTGCGCACACAAACGCCCTCCTGCGTGTCAAGTTTGCGGAATCGTTTTGACCAACCCCCAAGAAACCCCAACTGCTTCGGAAATGTCAGGCCGAGCCATCTCGTTTCGACCCGACTCCAGGCTGCTTTGGGTTCCGTTCCAGGCACTTTACCAGAAGCAAAGGAGGACTGGACTTGCAAAGTAGCTGGAGGAGGTGCCCTCCTGGTACCCTTTAGCCCAAGGATGAGGGGGAAACGCCCTGGGGTCCGGCAGGTCAATTCTCCCCTCTGCTGGACATAGACTTGTAGGACTGGAAGGGACCTCGGGAGGGCGTGTACTCCAGTCCCTTGCACTCATGCCAGGACTAAAAGTTATCTCCATCCCTGACAGGGGTTTTCCTGGGGAAGAGAGTTTTGAATTTGGGTCTGTAGCACTGCAGGGGAGAGGCGATGGGCTATTCCCATGCGGGGCCTTCTCGGGCTCTCCTGGTGCAGCTGTTCCACATTGTATAAATAATTAACTAGCCCTTGGAGAAGGGATTTGAACTCGGGCCTTCCACAGCTGACCGAGGGGCCCCAACCACCAGGCTCTAGAGTCATTCTCGCCTGCTTTCACTGGCTCGGTGACTATTAATTGTCGTTATGAATGACGGCCCCAGCACCTTCTCCTCCTCCTCCAGCTGCCTTGTGACACTCATCCTCTTTTGCTTCTGTTACAAACACCCGACCGAGAAATGAAAAATGTCGGGTCAGGTCACAGAGGTTTTGTTTCCTACTTCTCCATTTGACCCCCGCAATTTTGGGACCAACTCAGCTTTGGCTCGATCCAAAACAATTATTTCTGTTTTGTATTTGCTCAAGTGGCCGTTGAACTGGAAAACCCATGATTGGGATAGCACAGTCTGCCTGGGATAGCTAAGAGTTGGGATAGTTAAGTCCCAGGCAGACTGCGAAGAGCTACAAAAGGATCTCTCAAAACTGGGTGACTGGGCAACAAAATGGCAGATGAATTTCAATGTGGATAAATGAAAGTAACACACATGGGAAAATATAATCCCAACTATACATATAAAATGAAAGAGTCTAAATTAGCTGTTACCACTCAAGAAAGATCTTGGCGTCATTGTGGAGAGTTCTCTGAAAACATTCACTCAATGGGCAGCGGCAGTCAAAAAAGCGAACAGGATGTTGGGAATCATGAAGAAAGGGATAGATAATCAGACAGAAAATATCATGTTGCCTCTCTATAAATCCATGGGATGCCCCCCATCTTGAATACTGCGTGCAGATGTGGTCGCCCCATCTCAAAAAAAAAACATATTGGAATTGGAAAAGGAACAGAAAAGAGCAACAAAAATGATTAGGGTTATGGAACAGCTGCCCTATGAGGAAATGTTAATAAGTCTGGGACCCTTCAGCTTGGAAAAGAGATGACTAAAGGGGGATATAATACAGGTCTCTAAAATCATGACACATGTGGAGAAAGTAAATAAGGAAGTGTTGTTTACTTCCTCTCATAACACAAGAACTAGGGGCCACCCAATGAAATTAATAGGGAGCAGGTTTAAAACAAACAAAAGGAAGTATTTTTTCACACAATACACAGTCAATCTGTGGAACTCCTCGCCAAAGGATGTTGTGAAGGCCAAGACTATAACAGGGCTAAAAAGAACTAGATAAATTCATGGAGGATAGATCCATCAATGGCTATTAGCAGGATGGGCAGGAATGGTGTCCCTGGCCTCTGTTTGCCAGAAGCTGGGACTGGGTGACAGGGGATGGATCACTTGGTGATTCCCTGTTCTGTTCATTGCCTCTGGGGCACCTGGCACTGGCCACTGTCAGAAGACAGGATACTGGGTTAGACTGACCCAGGATGGCTGTTCTTATGTTCTTATGACTCGGATCCATGCAGAAGGACCCAGGCACAGCCGGGATCACTCACTGGAGATGGAGAGTCCAGACTGGATGGGGGACCCCAGGGAAGTGGCTCCGGGGACAGGATGGGGCAGAGTGGGGAAGGGGCTGGGGTGGGGCTGTTCTCACCCCCTGTGTCTCGCCCACAGCTGCTCAGAGCAGGAGTTGTACTGGTACCCCACCGAGCGCTGTGCCACCCGCATCAGTAAATTGGGCATTGGTCTCGGCATGGCCATCGCAGTGCTGGTGATCGTGAGTGCAGTCCTTGGTGTCTTTCTATTCAGAGCCAAGAGGACAAAAAACCAGTTCAGGTAACTGGGCCGGGAACACACGGGTGGGCCCAACCTGCAACTGAGATGGTGTGAGCCTGTGGTTAGAGCACGGGACTCAGTACCAGGACTCCTGGGTTCTCTCCCCGGCTCTGGGAGGAGAGTGGGGGTCTGATGGATTAGAGCAGGGGGCTGGGAGCCAGGACCCCTGGGTTCCCTCCCTGGCTCTGGGAGGAGAGGGTTGGGGAGGGAGTCCTGGTGGATTAAAGCAGAGGGGCTGGGAGTCCAGATGCCTGGGCTCTATTCCAAGCTCTGCCCACCATGTGTGTACCAAGTGGGAATAATGTTCTTTCCCGGGGCAGAGGGTGGGTCGCGAGGCTCCGCCGAGGAAGGTTTGCTGTGAGCTCTGAGGGGCCCCAGTATCCACAGGGGGGGTTGGGGTTGCTCTGAGTCAGACCCTCGCCCCTTCGACTCCGGGGCAGGTGCAGAAGGTGGGATCAGAGGGGATGCCTCACAGCCATGGGGCAGAGGGAGGTCGAGTCAGATGCCCAGGGCACCCTGTGCACCAAGCAGCCCGGCGCTGACAGGCGCGGCTGTCGCTGCTCCCCCCACAGCCTGCACTCGGACGATGACAGCGTTGAGAAGTGGTACGAGAACGACTACAGCGAATGGAACACTGCCGGGAGCTTCTGCATCAGGAACGAAGGAGCCGACTCTGACAAAGGTAACGCTGGATCCATCCTGGGCTGGGCGAGACGGGCTGGTGGGAACCCCTGGGCCAAGGACAGCGGCCCACAGAGACCAGATCAGCACCGTCAGCGTGGGAGAGTGGGTCCAAGGGACTCCTTCGAGGGGGTTGGGGTCCTGGCCACGCGTCTGCCAGCCGAATCCTCCACCTTCTAACCCTGCTCTCTCGCCAGGTTCAGACGGCACCAGCTCCTTCAAGGTTAACATGGAATCCGTCGACACCTCTCTCCCGGTAGGTTCAGCCATATCGGTCCCCTCCTCCTCCCGCCTGCAGCTGCCCACGGGCAGCACATTCTGCTCTGGATGGGAGACAGGAGCGTTAGGGAGCCATTGGCTGGCTAAGTCACTCCGGTGCACAGCTAACCTGTTGGCAGCCCGGAGAGAGATGCGTCCCTTTCCGGATGGGGGCCTCTCTCCTGGGACTCTGCAGAAGATTTTAGGGGGGCTGGATAATCAGCCGAATGCAAGCTCCCAGTGCGATGCTGTGGCCAAAAGGGCCAATGCGACCCTGGGATGCATAAAGAGGGGCAGGACATGGGTGATTTTTACCTTTGAATTTGGCCTGGGTGCAACCGCTACTGGAACCAAAAAGAAAGAGGGGTTTTTGGGGTGGTGGTGGGTTTTTTTCAAGGAAAAAAACAGATGGGAAATGAAATGAAGAAAAGTAAAAATATCCCCCCACCCCTCCCTCAAAAAAACATGAATGGGAATGAAAACTTCCTCACCAATATCGTCACTTAAGAACACGGACGTGTTGGCCATTTTGTGACCAGCTCTGCTTATGGTCCCTCCCCCCACCTCTCGCCATCCCAGGTGCACATCCAGAGGCCAGAGATTGTCGTAACCCAGCTGTGAGCTGGTCCAGGCCCCCAGGGCACTAGGGAGGAGCGGGGGATGCAGCCTGAGGCACCACGGACCCCCGGAGAAGAGCAGAAATGTTTCCACACTGCAGCCCAGGGAGGATGGAGGAGGGCCAGGAGGGGAGGCCAGGCAGCACAGGGGCTGGACAGCTGCAGGGCATCATCTTCGGGGAGTCTCCTTGCCTCAAACATCCTCCTCCCTCAGCGACCACCCTCCACATCTGCCCAGTCCCCAGTCCCGGCTCCCCTGTCTGGGACACCAGGGCCCTGCTGCTGGGGTGTCAGTGGCGCTGCCTGATGCCCCCCCCCCCCTCAGCCCCCAGGAATGGTTACTGGGATGGGGTTCTGGAGGAACCGATTCTCTTCTCGCCCCTGTGAAAATCAGGAGTAACTCTGCTGGGGCAAATTCCCCTCTCGCTCCCCCAGTGTAAATCAGGAGTAACTCTGCTGGGGTCTATGAGGCTGTTGCCCCCCTCCCCCCCGCGCACTTGCCCTGGTGTAGCACAGGGAACGTGAGCTCAGAATCAGGCCCCTCCAGCAGGGGTGTTCGCCCTGCCCCTGGCGGGATGGGAGCTTTAGCGGTTCCAGAGGCTGATTCTGCAGCAACAGCCCAGCCGATCTCTGCTGGCACGATGCAGATTTTCCCGTCTGCCTCCACCCTCGCCCCGCCGACCCCAGCACAAGGGCCAGCCTTAGGGAAAACGATGCCCGCTGCCTCCCTGGGTTTCCCACCCATCTCTCTAGCCCCCATTGCCTTCCCCAGCTCCCCACACATCCCCCCTGGCTCCTGCTGCTTCCTCCAGCTCCCCAACCATCTCCCTTCCCCCACTGCCTCCCCAGGCTCCTCACACATCCTCCCAGCCCCTGCTACCTCCCTGGGTTTCCCACCCATCCCACCTGCCCCCGCTGCCTCCCTGAGGTCCCCCTGCCATTTTCCGGAGCTTCCATCCACAGCCTCACACCCCAGGCACACCCCTCTCCTTGCCTCTTGACCGCGGCATCCCAGTGCTTAATTTGTGAAACCGCAGCACCTCTGGGCTCCTGGCCAGCAGTCACCACTCTCCAGCCACCCAGCCCTGAAGGCAGCGCCGCTGCCCACAGCAGCACAGAAGGAAGGGTGACAATACCATGCCAATGCCACCTGTCCTTGTGAGCTGCCTTCCGTCCTGGGCACCCCGCCAGCAGCCACAGCTCTCCAGCCGCCCAGCTGATGCTTAATTTGTGCCGGGGCTAAGCCCTTAGCACCACTTTCATTACAAATTAAACACTGCGGTGCCCCCTGACCAAAGCACCCTGGGCCGTCGCCCACATCGCCCACCCCTGAGGCTGGCCCTGCTCAGCACATGCACTTTAGCTCACGTCTGGCACCTGTCCCGGCCCAGTTAAGGCTGGTGAGTGTCGTCAGCAGCCCACAGGGATGGGTCTCGGGTGGGGAGGGCATGTCCCTCGTCCTGCTCTCGCACTCTGTCGCTCTTTTAATGAGAAGTCTTGATTCTGCAATAAAATGATGATGATTGATGATGCCTTCGTACTGTTGTTCTTTCAGCACACACACCCCATCCATGGTGTGCTAGTGACTGCCCAGGCAGCCCCTGCCCAGAGGACACCCCTGCCCCTGCAGGAAGGATGGGCAAGCTGCCAGAGGCTGGCGGGAAGGGGCACAAGGGGAATCCTCAAACAAGAAAACCCTGCAAGCCACGGGGCAGAGACGAGTCTCCCAGCGGGATTTCAAGGGGCAGGGGCCCTGCAGGGGATCTCAGCAGGCAGGGCCGGCTCCAGGAACCAGCTTGGCAAGCAGGTGCTTGGGGCGGCCGCTCCGGAGAGGGGCAGCAGGTCCAGCTATTCGGTGGCAATTCGGCGGATGGTCCCTCACTCCCGCTGAGAGCGAAGGACCTCCCACCGAATTGCCACCACAGATCGCGATCGCGGGTTGTTTTTTTTTTTTGGGGGGGGGGGGTTGCGCCGCTTGGGGCGGCAAAAACCCTGGAGCCGGCCCTGTCAGCAAGCCTGCTCCAGGCTGGGGGTTGTCTTGGGAAGATAGGGCCCCTGCCATGCACAGAGGGACCGAGGTATGGAGGGGCTGGGGCCTGGGGTAGGTGCATGAAGCTGCACTAAACCAGAGAGGAGCAGGCGTAGAGCTCTGAAGGGGTAGAAGTCCCAGGGCCTCGCTACGCTAGGTGCTGTATGTTATTTATGAGGTATATTATGGTAGCGCTTCGGCACCCCTGTTGTGGCTGCAGCCCCCATGGCGCTAGGAGCTGCACAGACTCAGAACAAAGAGCCGCTGTCCACCCCACAGAGCCGGTAAGCGCAGTCTCAGCCGAGTGGCCCCCGAGGGAGCCGGCCAGACCAGTGCCTGAGGACGAGAGGGGCCAATACAGAGCAGGGGTCTCCGCACACCAGCGGCCTCCCTGCTGGCGAGTTCTGGGTGGGCACCAGGGTGTGAGAGCATTTTAAGGAGGGTCCGACACGGTCTCTGCCCCTTCCTGGGGGCCAGTCAGCCCTGCACCTTTATCAAGCCCAGCTGGGAATGGAGCGGGTTTTGTGGGAGGGGTGGTGGGAATCTGGCTGGGGGGAAGGGCCGGCTCTAGGATTTTTGCCGCCCAAAGCAAAAACAATTTTGGCCGCCCCCACCCTTATTTAATTACCCCACCCCCGGCCCCACCTCAACTCCGCCCCTTCCCCAAATCCCCAGCCCTGCCTCCTCCCCCCAGGCTCTCAAGCCTAGGAGGGAGGGAGGGAGGGGGAGAAGCGGCGCCGCGCCGCGGCCACTCGGAGTCTCCCCCCCCTCCCAGGTTTGAGAGCCTGGGAGGGAGGGCGAGTAGCGGCGCGCAAATCAGCTGTTTCGCGCGCTGTGGCAGCAGCAGCAGAGGTGAGCTAGGGCGGCCGGGGCACATTTTTGGGGGTGGCATTCTGGCGCCGGCCATGCCGCCCCAAGCAGCAGCTTGTTTTGCTGGTGCCTAGAGCCGGCCCTGCTGGGGGGAGCAGCAGACAGGGGGTCCCTTGGCCTTTCCCATGGCTCCAGCAGCTGGGCTGGGATTTTCCAACATGCCCCGGTAAGCTGGGAGCCCAAACCCTGGGCAAGTCAGTAGGGTGGCAAGGGGATGCCGGCTCCCATGTTACTGGGGGACACAAGGGACGTTCCCGCTCCTCCTGTGACGGGACACCCCAGAGAAGTATCACCCTGATCAGCAGAGCCCCGAGATCAGGGCGATGGGTTAGCGGCTCACATCCACTGCCACTTCGTCCTCCCACCTCCCTGTGGTCCACCTGACTCTGGTGCAAAATGCCCTCCCTTCCCCCCGAGCATGGCTCACTGAATGCACGCCCGCTTTGCCGCAGGTTGTGTGTGTCCGCCTTCTCGCCTCTTAAACTGGGGAATATGGTGATTAATTTCCCCCCAGGGGTTTATACCCTTCTCGAGCCCTGTTTTGGGTATGGGCATCCGCAATCTCTGCTGCCCGTAGGACTGACTCAGGGTCCCTGTCACACACAGCTGCTCTCACATGGTCAGGCACAATGTCTAAGAACTGTTCCAAAGTTATTAAATCCAGCAGTTTTTCCAAAACTCCCATGCGCCTTGGCTCCCATAACCCACTTTTTAACAAAACCCCTCAGCTTATGAGCACATTCTACAAAAGTACAATCATTAGACATTTTAAACTCTCTAAACTTAACCCTGTAAGAATCAGGAGTAACCTTGAACCGCCTTAACACAGAATCCTTAAACCGCTCATAATCCAAGGCTTCTTGTTCCCCCAAGTCATTAAATACCTCCCTGGCCTTTCCAGTCAGTCTGGTCAGCAGGACAGGCATTCGCTGACCCTCAGGGATCTGGTACAGATTGCAGAGGCGTTCAAAGGTAGACAAAAACTCCTCTATATCCTCAGTATCACTGTAAATGGGACACATCCTTTCCCAGTTTCTTTTGTTATGGGGGGAGGTGGAGTACCAGGCGGCGAGGACTCTCTCCGCTCTTCCATGACTTGGAGCTGAAGTTGGTGAGTTTCTCCTCAGCAGCGATACACTCCAGGTGCCTTTTATGAGCCCCTTCCTCAGCTTCCTTCTTCCTTTCAGCAGCTTCTCTCTGTATCTCGGCTCCCTTCTGCTTTTCCAGCCATCGACTGTCTGCTAGGTTCTGTTCACGCTCAGATTGCAGTTTACTTGCTGCCTTTTGCACTCCAACCTTTCCTGCAGCTTCTGTTGTGCCAGGTAAGGGCTGTGCTCCTGCCCCTGATCTCTGGCCATGAACAGATCTCTCAGTTCCTCATTTGTAGCGTCTTTCTAAAGCGTATCCCCTTCTCTGAACACACATCTTCCAGGGCTTTCTGGTCAGGTCCCTCCTATGCTCTTTGCTCACCCATTGCAACTGCTCTTTCACCCACCAAACTCTCAAAATTCCAATGTGGATAGTGTGGGGTTCTGCCCCAAAGCTTCATTGCCCTGGTTCTGTGGGTCCTGCCGACTACGCCACTGTAGTGCTGCTGGCTTTGGTGGGACCCACCTGAGAGTATTAATTCAGGACAAATTGCTTAAAGCAGGGCAATTTCAGCCCAAAGTTGGTTTCAGGGTAGCAGCCGTGTTAGTCTGTATCCACAAAAAGAACAGGAGTACTTGTGGCATATATATATCTCCTCAATATATGTTTCACTCTATATGCATCCGAAGAAGTGGGTTGTAGCCCACGAAAGCTTATGCTCTAATAAATTTGTCAGCCCAAAGTTGGGTGTCCTTTATTATTATTATTACAGAGAGGACTTTGGTTTTACCCCAATGGCTAACCATAAGTCACACAAGCAATTCCCTTAGACACTCCAGTTTCCCAGTATTGCCACCGGCACCGCTCCTTATGGGGATGACTGTTTATGAAAACTGATACCCCAGTAAAAGAAAAAAAAGGTTCTTCTGATCCCAAAGGACCAAGCCCCAGACCCAAGTCAAATTATAACTTAGATCTTACCCAAAATACACGCTTATAGCCAATTCTTATTAACTAAACTAAAATTTATTAAAAAAGAAAAGAGAGAGAGTGTTGGTTAAAAGATCAATATACAGACAGACTTGAGTTCAATTTATTGAGGTCCAGTTACATAACAGAGATGGTGAGTTTGTAGTTGCCAAAAGTTCTTTTAGAAATAGTCCAGAGGTTATAGTCCAATGTCCATATTCAGGGTGACTCCAGTCAGTGACTGGGAATCTCAATTCTTATGGTGTAGGTTTTCCCCTTGAAATCCAAAGCAGATCTGAGATGAAGCAGGATCGTGTCCCAAGGTTTTATACATTTCCAGCAGCCATTTGGCCTGAGAAAAAAAATAAACTTAACTCTCCTTCTCCCAAACATCCTGGCAATTAGCACAGGGTAATTTATCCATTTAACAGTTCAGATCCAGGTTACCACAACCTTCAAAGAGACATAGAGACAATAATACTATTTCCCTCAAGTGTCTTCCTAAATGTTAATACTCCTTTTTTGATCTTTGAATCAAAGCTATAGCAATAGACAAGACTTGTTTGCTGACATCACAAGCCCTGAGCACACACCTCCCCTTCTACCTCTAACAATGCCGGCTGCATTTCAAAGCTCTATTCCTTTACATACCTTCCTAACAAGTCTTTGGAAGTTTGGCCATGAGTCAGGTCAGTGTGTGAGTTAATTAACTCTTTCTGGCCCTGTCACCTTTCAATGAGATATTGTATTACACTCATAACGTCACATAAGTAGAAACTGGATCCCTGAAGAAATGGAACAGCAGGTGTCGCTCTTGCTTGCCCTGAATGATGTTAACAGAGTAACGCAAAAATCTCCCGGTGGTTACAAGTAACTGAAATCTTGCATGCAAGCTACACCAGGGCTTGGAAAGATTCGATTTTTATCCATATGTGTCAGTAAACAGCGCTTTCAGCGCATACACACAAATCAAGTACATGTTGATTATTGATGGAAATATTTTCCAGAGATGCAAAGCAGGAGAAATGCTGCTTGAGAACCAATCAGAGCTTCACGTCAGGATATTTCAACACAGGGTGGTGACAATTTGTGCTTTAACAGTTATCAAGGTTCAGTTTATATCTCAACGTCTATTGTCATTAACTAATTATCTGACCCCCCGCCCCCATCTCCCACAAGTGTGCAAATTAAAATAGTTAACAATGGAACACAACGCTTAAAACCCATGCTTTTGCACCACTGGAATTTGAATTTGATAAAATTGGGAGGGCGGGGAGCAGAGTTTTAAAATAAACATGGATAATATCTGTCGTAATTCTGACACAAAAATTGAATCTGCCATGCCTGGCTCGACTCCAAGAACTGACGTGGCCATTAAGCTATTCATGAGTATTGTAGTTAAGCGAAGTTATTCAGGAGTGTATCTAGGTGCTCTGACTTTACAGGCTACACCTCGGCCCAGGTCAGCAGCATCTGTAGCGCTAGGTGGCGTCCTCGGGGTATGTGGGGGGGGTTGCCACCCAAAGTTGCGCGGCAACCTGTTCATTGTCACGCGTGTAAAGACTTCGGTTTAATGGTCACATGCTTGGATGCTGCTGCTGACTGGACCCTGCCAGGCATGGAGGTAGCGCTGCTGGGGAAACTGAGGCAGGAGCTCAGGGATAGCCCTTCAAGCACCACGATGCTTGAAAGAAATCCAGACAGCTTAATGGCTGTGTAGCAGGGCAGTCACCCCGCTCCAGCCCTGAAGGGATTAAAACAACCTGGGAAAGGGCTGGGCCTGGGAACCAATAGGCTTGGCTGATCGGGGAAGCAGCCACAGCTGGGACCACGCCACAATCAGGGTACCGCTGGCCCTATAAAAGGGCTGTGAGCAAAGTCTCTCTCTAGCTGTGGAAAGAGATGGGCCTGGGAGCTGAGCAAGGGCTGGGGAAGGCCAGCGGAGCTGGGGAACTCCGGCCTGGAAAACCCCCAGGCTGGGAAGGGTACTGGGCTTGCAGAGGGGCAGCCCAGGGTAGGCAAAGGCAGCAGGTTCAGCCCCCCTTGCCGATGAGGAGGGGTTTACAGATGGCGTCTGCCCCAGGGAGCGGGGGCTAAACGATGATGGCAGTAGCCACTGAGGCAAGGTGGGGATAGAGGGTTGGGGGTTCCCCTGGGTGGGGAGACCCAGAGTGCGGGGGTACTGCCAGGGGGCAGCACCCCAAGGTAAAGAGGCACCGGGGTCTGGCAGGGACATGGGGGCCAGCGGCAGGTGAGACACCGTCCTGCAGAGGGCGCTCTGAAGCTGGAGAGTTAATTCCTGAGACAACCAGCAGGTGAGTCGCGCTGCGCTGCAGTCTGGCACTCGAACAAATTGCCCAGCCAGGCTGTGAGATCTCCGCACTGGAGCTTTTTAAGAGCAGGTTAGACAAACCCTTGTCAGGGATGGGCCAGCTATTACGTGGGCCTCTGTGCAGGGCACTGGACGAGATGGACAACTGAGGTCCCTTCTGGTCTGACGTGCCTAGGGTTACCATATTTTGAGTGTCCAAAAAGAGGACACTCCACGGGGCCCCGCCCCCGCCCCCAGCCCTGCCCCAACTCCACCCCTTCCCCAAAGTCTCCACCCCCTCCCCTGTGTCAGAGAAAAACAGAGTTCTCACTATTTGTTTAGGTATAGCAAGTCATTTGAGTCGCGGGAAGCCTGAAGCAGGCAGCAGGTAAGCTGGGGGGGGGGGAAGGAAGCGCGGCCCAGTCTACCACCCCCCAACCGAGCGGCTCCCTCCGGCAGCCGGCCCCGGCCCCAGCGTCTCCAGCCTGACTCGGCTCGGGCCCTGGGGTGCTGGCCGAGCACCCCCGGCCCACCCAGCACTGCCGGCCCGGCCCCAGCCCCGGCCCCCGGCCCAGCACCACTGGCCCGGCCCCAGCCCAGCACCCCAGCCCCTGGCCCAGAACCGCTGGGCCCAGCCCGGCCCCTGGCCCAGCACCCCCGGCCCTGCATGTCCCTATTTTCCCGGACATGTTCGGCTTTTTGGGATTTCCCCCCCCGGACAGGGATTTGAGGCCCAAAAAGCCGGACATGTCCGGGAAAATCCGGGTGTATGGTAACCCTAGAGTAACATATGTTGGAAGTCTCATGCTGCTAGTACTAAAACATCCTTGGAATGTCTAAATATTATAGATGACAATTTCCTACCTCAAGAAGGGTTGCATCCAACATAGGGAAATTCTATATTAGTGCTCATCTTGACAGACAAGGAGCAATTGATCACAGTACTAAAAAATACTGGTAAACTAGGCACAAGTGATCATGACTTGATTACATTTATAATGTGCAAATAGAATAAAGTCAAGATCTATCTATCTATCTATGGTGCTTTAAAAGGGTCAATTTCACAAAGCTGAAAACAGTTATGAGCCAGATCAGCTGGGAGGAAACTGTATAAACAGGGGAATCTTGATTAGGAGTAGGGAGGTTATTTTAACTCTGTATTTGGAACTGGTGCAACTGCTGCTGGAATAGTATGTCTAGTTCTGATGCTCACAGTTCAAGAAGGATGTTGACAAATTGGAAAGAGTTCAGAGAAGAACCATGAGAATGATTAAAGGATTAGAAAACCTGCCTTATAGTGATAGAGTCAAGAAGCTTAATCAATAGCTTACCAAAGAGAAGGTTAAGGGGCAATTTGATTACAGTCAAGGTTGATGATAACTTTATTACAGTGGAGAACAAATATTTAATAATGAGCTCACTGATGATTTTTAAAACAAGATTGGATTCTTTTTGAAAAGATATGCTGCAGGAATTATTTTGGAGAAGTTCTTTGGCCTGTGTTATTCAGGAGGTCAGGCTAGATGATCACAATGGTTCCTTTTAGCTTTGGAATCTATGATCAAGAATCAATGGTTGAAAGCTGAAGGAAGACAAATTCAAATAAAAAAAATAGACACAATTTTTTAACAGCAAGGGTGATTAATCACTAGAACAAACTACGAAAGGGAAGTAGTGGATTCTCCATTTTTCTATCTTCAAATCAAGACCATTTGCCTTTCTGGAAGATATGCTTTAATCAAACACAAGTTATTGGTCAGAACAGATGATTTGATGCTCCCTTCTGGTCTTATACTCTGGAAGCATCACAGATTCAAACTCTAGAGTCATGTGAGACCCATGATGCACCATATAGAGCTTGGTGAGAAGGAAATCCACATAGAATATGGCAGATGTAGTCTTCCAGGGAGCTCAGCACATAGGAGAGAATGGAGACTCAGACTACAACTTCCATGAGGCAATGCACCATAGTGGCGAAAATGCAGTTTAATGTTTTATTGAACTGATTCAAAACTAAACTTTCTGGGTCCATTCAAAAAATGAAATATTCTTATTCAGGTCAAAATGACCAGAAATAAAATGTTTAATTGTGATTGCCCCAATGAAAAATCATTTTTTTTCACCAAAGTCTAGATTTTTCTGCATAAAATTTTGATTTTGCAGAAACTGCATTTTCTGTCAGAAATTCATTTGCTAGAAAATTTCCATCCAGCTCTCTATATAATACATTTTAATCAGACCTCAAGATACCATTTTTTGAGAACCCAAAGCCTTAAGGTGAACAAAAAAAACCCCGGATTTGCTACCTCTCTTTTAATATAATTCATTTGATCTGTCCATAGATAGATTTAATAGATTGTAGATGGCTAGATATGAGAGACTGTAATCTATCTAACCAAATCCTTCACCTGGTAACTGAGAATTGCAAAATTCTGGAACATAATTGTCCCATCTAATGTATGTGCAGTTGGTATTTGCATGGTTGGCCTTTTTCGCATGAGAGTGCATGTCTTATGGAAAACTCTTCCATCATGCAAATAGTGTATGCAAAATCTATATGGAGCCAGAGTGAGAGGGAATGGTGGAGCTGCTGGCAAAAAATAAGCAAGTTGCAATGATCCTTTAAGTAAAAATAAATAAAATAATAAATAACCTTACCAAATGTTTAAATAAAAAATTACACACACAAGTTACATCTGCAGATCTGCCTCCAGACAGCTGTTACTTGAGCTAATAGTATTTTCAGAGCTGATAACCCAAGGTCTTCATAACCTTGGCAGAATCACAGGGGCAATCTTTGCATAAAGAGGAAATGCTCTTTAACAATTTCTCCAGTATATTAGTCACACCCTGACTTTTCTTCAACATCAGATATGCATGGATATTTGTTCCAGCAGATTCTTTTCCCTTAAACACGTTAGACCACATACTGCCCTACACATGGTTCTCGTCGATTTCATTAGGAACTGAGTGTGTCTATCTGGTAGCAGAATGCGACCTTTCTAGTGAAGCAAAGAAAAGAAATTGAAGCCCGCTTTCCACTGATGTTGGAGTTTCTCCTATGCCTTTTTCACCCACCCAGGAGAGCAATGCATTAGACAGTTGTTCCAAACCTTTGGGGGGGGGGTTGGCTTTGCCTGCAAGGCTCCTGTGCCATAGAATCAATTCTGTCTAGTATCAGTATTGCCAGCAGTTCCTTCCTTCTGGACACTAAAATTAATTTTCCTCATCTCGGCATGTCCAGGACATGAGCATCCCTCTTGACCCATTGCCAGGGCATATGCAATTACCCTAAGGGTGGAGGTTATGAAGGAGGCAGCTTTTAAAGCATTAGAAATGGCAGCTTTCAGACATTAGCAGACGGCGGATTTAGGCAATTCTTCCAGAATACTAACCAGTTTCTATCGTATACAGTAGATTGACGATAGCTATTCTCCTTTATCACTGGCTACTATGGTGGTATAAGACTTGCACACAACTGTTCCTTTGTATGGACACATGATAAGAATCCTATGTCTATGTATAAAGTCCATGCTCACATTATTCTGTCAGTCATACTCTGTAATGTCAGCACTGCAATAATCCCCAATAAAAGAAATAAAGGCAAAGCCACTCAAATATACATCAAAACTATAGGCAGTATTTTAGCATTAAAATACCATCTGCCCTAGGGAATGAATTCCATTGACTCCTTGGGAGGCAGATAAAGCAATGAGCTAGGACAAGGGAGGCCTGGATTCAATTCTTACCTCAGCTACTGTCCTGCGCTTTGACCTTGGCCAAAGCATTTCATCTCTCCGTGTTTCACTTGTCCTGTCTATAAAAAGGGATAATGCTACTTCCTTTGCTTTGTATAGCACTTCGAGATCTATTGGAAGAGCTATATCAGAACTACGTAGTATTATTCACTATTATTATTTTAAAAAATAGAAAAGATTTCATTTCCTGCCAGACTAATGGAATTTTAAGACTCCAACCTGTTGTTAGAGCATAACACAAAATGACAGGTTAAAGCAGTATAAATACAATAAGATAAGAGTTTCCTAAAGACAGATAGAGTTCGGTTTTTGAAATCTGGACTCCCCATTCTTGCCTGCAATTTGCAGGTGCAATTAATGTTCGCTACATATTGGACTACTGTATCTGATGTACAGGTATAATCAGCTAAATAAACAGCCAAATGGTATAAATTGCAGACACAAAAAAGGACAAATTAGTTAACACAGAGCTGAAAACAAGGCCGTTTGTAGCTCATTAGCCTAAAGTCATGCTAGTACGGAGATGGTAGAACATTAAATATTCTGGCCTCTTGTGGATTTCCAGCAACATGTGCTTCTCTCTGATTGCCTGGAGAGAGGCAGCTTCTTTAACCCTGTAGACAGGGAATATGATCATATTAGAGAATAAAAACCTGTGCCACTATTTTGCTTAAAGTTAGAGTGTTGGCCTGAAACTTTTACTCTATGTAGTCAGTATTTTGAAGATCTGTTTTCCTGAATATTTTACAATCCATTCTACTCTTTCAACACACTGACAATTGGTGGTGGGGAGAAAGATCCTTTCAGACTTGAACCCTGAATGTGTTCCTCTAAGTTGTTTAATACCTTTTACATGTTACTAACTTCTGACAGCTTTCATCATAGGGGTGATGGTTGCAACAGTTGCCCAAGTTCCCTTTTCCTGGCAATTAGCTGTGGCTTTTGGCTGACAATGCAACATTTACTGTGCAATGGCATTAAGGGCTGGATTTTCAAAATTCTGCGATAGCATTTATGCCCAGAGAACTAGTAATACGGTGTGCAAATAGATCCAGTGCTCATGTCATACACTGGATTAGTGCATGTGATCCTGTCTCCCTCTAGTGGCTGATACCAGTAAAGATCAGCATCTGCTCCATACTGAGGGTATGTCTACACTACGAAATTAGTTCGAATTTATAGAAGCCGGTTTTATAGAAATCGGTTGTATACAGCCGATTGTGTGTGTCCACACATAAAATGCTCTAGGTGCTCTAGTCGGCGGACTGCGTCCACAGTACAAGGCTAGCGTCGACTTCCGGAGCATTGCACTATGGGTAGCTATCCCACAGCTATCCCACAGTTCCCGCAGTCTCCGCCGCCCCTTGGAATTCTGGGTTGAGATCCCAATGCCCGGATGATGCAAAACAGTGTCGCGGGCGGTTCTGGGTACATGTCGTCAGGCCCCTCCCCCCTCGTCACAGCAACGCAGACAATAGATTTGCGCCTTTTTACCTGGGTTACCTGTGCAGACAACATGGAGCCCACTCAGCTCAGCTGAGCTCACCGTCACCATATGTCCTCTGGGTGCCGGCAGACGTGGGACTGCATTGCTACACAGCAGCAGCTGCTAACTGCCTTTTGGCGGTAGACGGTGTAGCATGAGTGATAGTCGTGGGGCTGGCAGCCGTAGGGCTGCATTGCACCAGCCCCTTGCCCTTTGGTAGGAGATGGTATATTATGACTGGTACCCATCGTCGTCATACTGGAGTGGCTGTCAATCATGGCCACCTGGGCAGACATGTTTCGATGATGATGGCTACCAATCGTAATATACTATTTTCTGCCAATTGCCCAGTATTGTCTGCTAAGCACCCAGAAGAGGCCGAGGGCGATGCTGGGTGCTGGCGGACGTGGGGCTGGCAGACGTGGGGCTGCATTGCTACACAGCAGCAGCCCCTTGCCTTTTCGCAGACGATGGTATATTATGATTGGTATCCATCATCATCGTACTGGAGAGGCTATCACTCATGCTGCACCGTCGGCTGCCAGCTTAAGATGTAAAAAATAGATTTGTTCTGTATTCATTTGCTTCCCCTTCCTCCGTGAAATCAATGGCCTGCTAAGCCCAGGGTTTCCAGTTTAATCTTTGGGGGGACCATTCTGTGTGACAGATGTTTGTGTTTCTCCCTGTTCCTGTACCTGTACGCCATGTCGTCACTCGGCCCTCCCGCCCGCCCTCCCTCCTTCTCCTGGTCCATCAGATACTACTTTCGCGCCTTTTTTCTGACCAGGCGCCATAGCTAGCACTGGGATCATGGAGCCCGCTCAGATCACCGCGGCAATTATGAGCACTATGAACACCACACGCATTGTCCTGGAGTATATGCAGAGCCAGGACATGCCAAGGCGAAACCCGGACCAGCCGAGGAGGCGATTGCAGTGTGGCGACGAGAGTGATGAGGAAATTGACATGGACATAGACCTCTCACAAGGCACAGGCCCCAGCAATGTGGAAATCATGGTGTCACTGGGGCAGGTTCATGCCGTGGAACGCCGATTCTGGGCCCGGGAAACAAGCACAGACTGGTGGGACCGCATCGTGCTGCAGGTATGGGACGATTCCCAGTGGCTGCGAAACTTTCGCATGCGTAAGGGCACTTTCATGGAACTTTGTGACTTGCTTTCCCCTGCCCTGAAACGCCAGGATACCAAGATGAGAGCAGCCCTCACAGTTGAGAAGCGAGTGGCGATAGCCCTGTGGAAGCTTGCAACGCCAGACAGCTACCGGTCAGTCGGGAATCAATTTGGAGTGGGCAAATCTACGGTGGGGGCTGCTGTGATCCAATTTGCCAGGGCAATGAAAGACCTGGTGATATCAAGGGTAGTGACTCTGGGCAACGTGCAGTCAATAGTGGATGGTTTTGCTGAAATGGGATTCCCAAACTGTGGCGGGGCCATAGACGGAACCCATATCCCTATCTTGTCACCGGAGCACCAAGCCACCGACTACGTAAACCGCAAGGGGTACTTTTCAATGCTGCTGCAAGCCCTGGTGGATCACAAGGGACGTTTCACCAACATCAACGTGGGATGGCCGGGAAAGGTACATGATGCTCGCATCTTCAGGAACTCTGCTCTGTTTCGAAAGCTGGAGGAAGGGACTTTCTTCCCGGACCAGAAAGTGACCATTGGGGATGTTGAAATGCCTATCGTGATCCTTGGGGACCCAGCCTACCCCTTAATGCCATGGCTCATGAAGCCGTACACAGGCAGCCTGGACAGGAGTCAGGACCTGTTCAACTACAGGCTGAGCAAGTGCCGAATGGTGGTGGAATGTGCATTTGGATGTTTAAAAGCGCGCTGGCGCAGCTTACTGACTTGCTCAGACCTCAGCGAAAAGAATATCCCCATTGTTATTGCTGCTTGCTGTGCGCTCCACAATATCTGTGAGAGTAAGGGGGAGACATTTATGGCGGGGTGGGAGGTTGAGGCAACTCGCCTGGCTGCTGATTACGCGCAGCCAGACACCAGGGTGGTTAGAGGAGCACAGCAGGGCGCGGTGCGCATCAGAGAAGCTTTGAAAACGAGTTTTGTGACTGGCCAGGCTACTGTGTGAAACTTCTGTTTGTTTCTCCTTGATGAACCCTCCAAACCCCCCCCGACCCAGTTCACTCTACTTCCCTGTAAACCAACCACCCCACCCCACCCTCCCCTCCCCAATTCGAGCACCGCTTGCAGAGGCAATAAAGTCATTGTTTTTTCACATTCATGCATTCTTTATTAGTTCCTCACAGAAGTAGGGGGATAATTGCCAAGGTAGCCTGGGATGGGTGGGGGAGGAGGGATGGAAAAGGACACACTGCATTTTAAAACTTTAACTCTTATTGAAGGCCAGCCTTCTGATGCTTGGGCGATCATCTGGGGTGGAGTGACTGGGTGGACGGAGGGCCCCCCACCGTGTTCTTGGGCGTCTTGGTGAGGAGGCTATGGAACTTGGGGAGGAGGGCTGTTGGTTACACAGGGGCTGTAGCGGCGGTCTCTGCTCCTGCTGCCTTTCCTGCAGCTCAACCATACGCTGGAGCATATCAGTTTGATGCTCCAGCAGACGGAGCATTGCCTCTTGCCGTCTGTCTGCAAGCTGACGCCACCTATCGTCTTCAGCCCGCCACTTGCTCTGTTCATCCCGCGATTCAGCCCGCCACCTCTCCTCTCGTTCATATTGGGCTTTTCTCATTTCCGACATTGACTGCCTCCAAACATTCTGCTGTGCTCTATCAGCGTGGGAGGACATCTGCAGCTCCGTGAACATATCGTCCCTCGTCCTACGTTTTCTCTTTCTAATGTTCACGAGCCTCTGCGAAGGAGAAACATTTGCAGCTGGTGGAGGAGAAGGGAGAGGTGGTTAAAAAAGACACATTTTAGAGAACAATGGGTACACTCTTTCATTACAAGGTCACATATTTCGGCTTGCAGGCAGCCATGGTAGGCCACAGTGTTTTGGCTTTTTTAACCTTCTTAACATGCGGGAAAGGTTGCAAACAGCAGCGCATTTCCCATATCAAGGATGAATTGGGCTGTCCATTTAAAATGGGGTTTCAATGTAAAAGGAGGGGCTGCGGTTTCCCAATTAACATGCGGCACAAACACAAGTAAACCACCCCCCCACACACACACACACGATTCTCTGGGATGATCACTTCACCCCTCCCCCCACCGCGTGGTTAACAGCGGGGATCATTTCTGGTCAGAAGAGCAGGAACGGGCGCCTCTGAATGTCCCCTTAATAAAATCACCCCATTTCAACCAGGAGAGCTTTCTGGAGATGTCCCTGGAGGATTTCCGCTCCATCCCCATACACGTTAACAGACTTTTCCAGTAGATGTACTGGCCGCGATTGCCAGGCCAAATTAATCATTAAACACACTTGCTTTTTTTTTGTAATGTTTACAAATATTTACAAAGTTACACTCACCAGAGGTCTCCTGTGTGCCCTGAGGGTCTTGGGTGAGTTCGGGGGTTACTGGTTCCAGGTCCAGGGTCACAAACATATCCTGGCTGTTGGGGAAACCGGTTTCTCCGCTTCCTTGCTGCTGTGAGCTACCTACAGTACCTCCATCGTCATCTTCCTCATTCCCCGAACCGTCTTCCCTGTGTGTTTCTCCAGTGAGAGAGTCATAGCACACGGTTGGGGTAGTGGTGGCTGCACCCCCTAGGATCGCATGCAGCTCCGCGTAGTAGCGGCAAGTTTGCGGCTCTGCCCCGGACCTTCCGTTTGCTTCTCTGGCTTTGTGGTAAGCTTGCCGTAGCTCCTTAATTTTCACGCGGCACTGCTGTGTGTCCCTGTTATGACCTCGGTCCTTCATGGCCTTGGAGACCTTTTCTAATACTTTTCCACTTCTTTTACTGCTACGGAGTTCAGCTATCACTGCTTCATCTCCCCATATGGCGAGCAGATCTCGTACCTCCCGTTCGGTCCATGCTGGAGCTCTTTTGCGATCCTGGGAGGACTCCATGACGGTTACCTGTGCTGATGAGCTCTGCGTGGTCACCTGTGCTCTCCACGCTGGGCAAACAGGAAATGAAATTCAAACCTTCGCAGGTCTTTTCCTGTCTACCTGGTCAGTGCATCTGAGTTGAGAGCGCTGTCCAGAGCGGTCACAATGAAGCACTGTGGGATAGCTCCCGGAGGCCAATAACATCGAATTCCGTCCACACTACCCCAATTCCGACCCGCAAAGGCCGGTTTTATCGCTAATCCCCTCGTCGGAGGTGGTGTAAAGAAACCGGTTTAAAGGGCCCTTTAAGTCGAAAGAAAGGGCCTCGTTGTGTGGACGTGTCCAGGCTTAATTCAGTTTAACGCTGCTAAAGTCGACCTAAACCCGTAGTGTAGACCAGGCCTGAAAGATGTTGGAGTTACTCCCTTATATAAAATGGTAGTTGTTTCTGCTGATTGCAGATGCAGAGAGTTGTGTGTGAATATTTTGTGATTGCAGTTTAGCCTTTGAGTTTTGAAAATTAGATCGTAAAGGTCCTATAACTTTTCCTGATCTAAGCTTAAAATTCTTACAGTCTAAAATGCTGCCAAATTAAAAAAAAAAAAAAAAAAGCACAGATGCACAACCAAACAGCTGTCATTGAGATCCCTGACCCAAAGCATAACAAAACCAGTCATGTCTGTGGTTTTCATCCGTGACCTGTCAGCTTTATCATGCATAGCAAGAGCATTAACTGTAGTAAAGCAGATTATATTTATCAGATACTTCTCGATTAGGTGGAATTTTCCCACATACAATTTGTAGCAATTGGATCACAATAAAGTTACTCTTAATAAGCTGTAATTAAAAAAAATTAAACCAATATCTAAATGGACCTAATGGCCACCAAAACTATTGTTTTGCACTTTGGGGTAAATTATATGGTTTCATTGTCACCTACTCTTCTTATTTCAATGCAACATGAATTTCTGGAGCCTGGAAAATGTAATGCATTTTTGCTGCAGATAGATTATTTTCTTATCAGTCTCTGACAATTTGTATTCTAACACCCCAGCTTTTTGCCATCATACCAGACTCGGAGAATTATTCTAGTGTGACCACTGTTTGAATGTACTCTTTGGTGTACTCTTGAATTTTGCCTGAGGCAGTTTGTCTGCCTGCCATTTTTTACATTACCCCGATGACCTGAAAAAGAAAGCACGATCTGTAAAGTAGAAAATGGTCGACTGTTTAAAGTAGTGTTTTGCATTAAGAGATTCTTATCTTTTTATTTGAATATATGAATTTTAAATATATATCAAACCACTCACTTTTCATTTAGCGAATATAGCAGAAAACCTGCCAGTTCTATATATGCTGGATAGTTTTGTGTTCCCTCCATTGTCATTCATAAGTAAACCGAACAAATGCTTTACATTGCAGCTTGTCCGCATAGGATTAAGTTAGGTACCTACTATACAGTATATGAAGACACTATCAACACATCCTCAATGAAATTTGACTGGTGCTCTAATCCCTGTTGATCACTGTTATTCTCTTTAACAGCTATTGTCAGACACCACTTTCTACACACGGTGTGTGTGTGCCTTTATTTCATATATTTATATAGATCTTCTATTTCTATGTTTATATATATATATATATCCCAATCCAGCAAAGCATTCAACACATTTTTAATTTTAAACATGCGAGGACTCCTGTTAAGGTCAATGCTTAAAGGCTTTGCTGGATAGGAGCCATATTGAACACTTTATAGTTATTAAGGGTTTTATTGGCGTGCCTTTGAGTGCTGGGGACAAAACTATCACAGCACATCACACTTTCATATTTTCTATATATGTTATAAAAAAGTATTTTGGGAATGTTTTAGTGAGTTTTAAAACAATTTATTGGGATTATTTTTTGTATTGTTTTAATTGCAAAGTGAGTTACCATGTGTCCAATTGTATAGAGTTTAGAGAGAGAAAAAATGGTAACTAATATATTTTAAATATATCTAAAATTGACCTTAAGTAGTTTTTCAATACCTAAATATATCAACTATCTTGGGACCGCCTAGGGCTTGAAGCAAGCATTGTATGTCACATAGAAAAGCGGGGACTCTCTCCTTTTTAATTCCCTGTGACAATCAAATTTCTTCTTTCCCCCAGTCCCTCCAAGTAGCTGTATTGTGAGAGGAAGTTAGCCATTTAGGACTCTCGCCTAGATTTTGGAAGACCCAGTTTCAAGTCCCTTAGACACTCTGTGCCTCAGTTTCCCATCTATAAAATACGGATAAGAGCACTTTCATAGCTCACAGGGGTGTTTTGAGGGTAAATGCATTAAAGATTGTGACACATTCAGACCCTACAGTAATTAGGCCATATAAGTACCTAGAGCTGGCTAAAAATTTTTGGATAAAACTGGTGGTGGTTGTTGTTGTTGTTGTTGTTTTGCTAAAAAATGCAAATTCAGGTCAACAGAAACATTTTCTGAATTCATGTCAATTTCAATAAATTGTTTCTCTCCAAACAAAAAGAAGAAAAACACTCTGTAATGTTGAAACAAAACATTTCAAATTTTCAGTCTGGAGTTACAAGGGGATTTCGGCACAAGACATTGTGCTGGTGGTGGTACTGCCCATCGTATGCCATTTAGCCCCGTGGTTGGAACACTTATGGGGGATGCGGAAGACCCCTATTTGAATCTTTTTTCTGGAATAGCGAAATGTGGTGGAGCGGAGAAACCTCACACCGTCAGAAAAAGGGTTCCAGGGAGACTGAGAGCCTATGGGCCCAGCTAGCTGTGTTCTGCTAAACCTGCAGCCAATGCTGGGCCTGGACGGGGAAGAAAAGGAGAGAACCTGGCTCAGTTCATGGCTGAATGCGGGTAGCTCTGCCTCTGTATGTGAGGGGAGCTTCACTACAAGTCTGGCAGCTGGGACAGCCACTGGGAGAAAAGCCCTGCATCCCTGGCTGAGAGAGAGACTGTTGAGGAGATTGAGGAGCACCCAGCTGTGACTCAACTTTACTGTTTGACTGTCAGAACATTGTGGGGCTAGAGCCCCTACAACCGTACATCTGCCCTCGCCTAGAGGGACCTGCGGCCATGGCAGGATGCTGCAAAAGGTACACAAGGGGGTGTTGTTCTAAGAGAGAGAGAATACAGACTGGACTATGGGTGCCATACCCCAAACTTAAGAGCCATAGGTAGGAAGTAGCCATGGACAGTGGCCTTAGACTCTCTGCTCAGGGCCGGCTCCAGGCACCAGCCCTCCAAGCATGTGCTTGGGGCGGCATGTGCTTGGGGCGGCACCTGGAGGGGGGCGGTGCTTATCCGGGGAGAGCAGGGCCGCGGCCGGGCTCACCGCCCTCACCCCGGCGCTCCGGCCAGTTGGGGAGAGCGGGGCCCCTGCCGGGCTCGCCGCCCTCCTCCTGGTGCTCCGGCCAATCAGGGAGAGCGGGGCCGCCCTCCCCGGGTGCTCTAGCCGGCCGGGGAGAGCGGGGCTGCGGCCAGGCTCTCCGCCCTCTTCCCGGCGCTGCGGCCGGTCGGGGAGAGCGGGGGGCGGCGGGAGGCTTTTTTGCCTGGGGCGGCAAAAAAGCCAGAACCAGCCCTGTCTCTGCTGGAAGGACTCTGTCAGTGTTGCTTCAAACAGGGCCCTGGACTGGAACCCAGGGGAGGGGAGAGTTCAGATCCCCCATCACACCCTCTTGAAGACCGAGGCCCAGAAGTGAGTGGAGGTCAGAAGGTTCACAGCCAAAGATGAGAAACCAGGTACCTCAGCTGTCCAGTCAGAAAAAGCAAGGGGCTGCAAGTCAGATGTGCTAACTATTATGCCACCCGTCCTTCAAGTACCCTATCAGAGACTTGAAACCAGGTTTCCCCCTCCCAGGTGAATGCCCTAGTCACTGGGCCATTGGTTATTCTGTTGAAGCTGTTCCACTTTGTGTAAAATACTTGAGTAGTCATTGGGCCACAGAGCAAAACAATGACTTTATAGCCTCATGGCTAGGGCACTCATCTGTATGGAGGAAGAACTAGGTTCAAGTCCCTCCTCAAGAGCCGGGATTCAAATCTAGGTCTCCTCCATCCAATCTCTGAGCTAAAGGTTATAAGAGCAGCACCGCCACCAGTTTTGTGAATCTAGCCCTTCATTGGCTTTGCTTGGGGGGAAAAAAAGCCCCAAACAAATGTTTTGTTTGACCTGAACCAATTATTATTATTATTATTATTTTCGAACTGCCAGCTAACTGAAAAATACGTTTTTCCTCACAGTTCTAAGAATCAGAGAGAAACTCCTCCTTTCAGGCATAGAAATGTTTTGACCCTTTGTATCAGACCTATCTGCCCCTCAAACTCATTTGGTTGTGCATTCTTATTTTAGCATCACCGAGAAAAAAAAGTGTATGTGGATAGAAGGCCACACTTTTTTTCCCCTGGCTTGATCCCTTTGTGCTTGAAATTCCTTTTCCAAATATTGTCTGTTACTGTTTATGTGCCATTTGTACTCAGTTTCAAGAATGAGATTGGAATACTGACTTGCATATCAAAGAAGTAAGATTTTTATTTTGATCCCAGCCTGTTTTTTTTTCTTGCTGGGCTTCTAGCTCATGACTGATTTATAGGATCAATACAATGCAGCACTTGTGCCATGAGAGGTTTTTCATTAAATGGGTTCCTAGGATTCCACAGGTTCAAAATGGAATGTTAAAAATAGTATTTTAGACATTCATTGTAGACATAGACACTGAATGTACTTTTGGCAACAATGTAAAATCTAAGTTGAACTAGAGTAACAGCTGATGTATATTTTATCTTTAAAAATATGTATATACAGGATGAAAACTCAGTGAGATATAACATTTCATTCAGGGGTCTTTTCTGTGAATGGACTATAGAGCAGACAAAATGATCTAGATATATTATGTGCAGCCAGAGACTATACCAGGGGTGGCCAAGCTTACTGATCCTCCGAGCCGCATATGATAAACTTCAGAAGTTCGAGAGCGCAAGCACACACAACCTGCCCCACAGGGCGGCACCTGCTGGGGTGTTATGCTTCTGCCCCAATGCCTCCCTGCAGGGCTAAAGCCCCAAGACCCTCTCCCCGCACGGCAGAAGCCTCTAGCCCCACCACCCTGCCACAGGCAGGGCCGGCTCCAGGCACCAGCCGAGCAAGCTGGTGCTTGGGGCAGTAGCTTGTAGGAGGCGGCATTCCGCCCAATCCTAGGGCGGCACGGCCGCTTTGTTGTTGTTGTTGTTGTTGTGTTGTTGTTCCGCTCCAGTCGCCCTGTAGGGGGCAGCAGCGTGGAGGACGGGAGCGCCCTGCAGCAAGCCCGGCAGGGCAGTCCGCGTCCTTCCCTCCCCGCCGACCGGAGGGGCGCGGAGCCCTCCCCGCTCCCTCTCCCCGCTAGCCGGGGCACATCTACAGGGCAGGGAGTCCCCCTGCACCCTGGCTCCGGCCGCGGTGCAGGGTTTTTTTTTGGCCACACCTGGACTATACATTTGTCTATATTAATATAGATAGAGAATTAATACTATTTTCTTGGGTTAATTACTATAGGGCCACATACTCTCCCTTGTTGTGACCCCTGTGGAAGCCAGCTGGATCTCTGCAATTGAGGATTCCCCAAGCATGAGTAGTCCCCATTGGGTGTAGAGCAGGCAAAGCCAGCATCTATAGTACCTCCTCTTGTTCCATTACATTATTGATCACTTTCAGAGACAGGATACTGGTCTAGATGGAACCTGGGTCTGATCAAATAGGCAATTCTTATGTTTCTATGGAGTGGGGACATCAGGGGCATGTCAGAGAGAGGCAGGGACAGGGTTGTAGCATAATGATCCCCAGCTGATTGGAGCCACAGTCTGCAGCATAGTTCTGAGTCTGCTTGAAACCATGCTGGGGTCTGCACAGAACTGGACCCAGAATCAAGGAGCTGCAAATGTCTCTCTTTCAGCTCCCTGCACTGCTGTACATAACAGATACTGGATGCAATCGAGAATCTAGCCTGCTATTTATCAAATAGCCATCAAAACGGTGCTCTCTTTTTAACATCCTACACCATATTGTTGTACAGATTTATTTTGTTCTGTACAAACTTTGTTTTCTCCCCTAAAAATAAATTGCCTTATGTATCCACGGAAAGCAAAATGTAGCCATACGGAGACATATCTTAACTAGGGATATGTGTCCAGTCATTTGCTCAGTTCAGTGATGCTTGACTACTTCAGTTTCCATACTCTCTTTTGCCAAAAGTTATAACTTGTGTCCCTTTATCTTTATCAGAGGCCTGCATTGCATTTGGACTTAATTGGCAATGGGCAATTAAATGCAGGCATATTAAGCTGACATAAACCAGTCAGGAGGAACCTTATCTCTTTGGATTTCTTTCTACTGAATTACTGAAGAATGTTGCTTAATTTGGCATCACTAAACTCTGTGTTGGTGGCCACTTTCTACAACCAATGTAGGTTGCAATCTTATTTTCCTTGTCCTAAGAGTAACACTCGCTAGCTTTCCTATCGTCCCTGCCTTTCGTTGCTGCATTGGAGATGCCATGTTAATAGTCTCCATGGAAATACCTAAGACCTGATTGTGATCCCACCTGCAACAATAAATTCTGATTACTTCAGTGGTGTTCCACCTAATTTACACCATCTTAAGTGATATTGGAATCAGGCCTTTTCAAATTTTACTCCTGGGGGCATTCTGCATCAAAACATTAAAAATTCTGAGCCAAAGAAATAAAAATTATGTGCACGATATTTTAAAAATTGGCAAATTCTGCAAATTTTATTTGTCATATAAATATGGAGGCTCCAGCATGGCATGCCCAGCGATGGGAGATCACTGTGCAGCTCCCCCCTGGGACACAGACTCAACGGTGAGGTTGCACCCAGCTCTGACAGCGCAAGGACCGGGCCTGCCCCAGAAACATCCCAGGGCCCTGCCCCTCCATGCCAGGTGCAACAGGTGTGGGCAGGCAGGCTCAGAAAGGCAGGATCCAAGTGTGAAGGGGCTTAGTGTGAGAGGGATCTAGGTGTGGGTGGCTCAGTGGGGGATCCAGGTGCGGGGGGGATCTGGATGCACATGGGCTTTTTGGGGGGTTCTGTGTGCAATGGTAATGGGACTCTGCAGGGGGGGTCCAGGTGAAGGTAGTTGGGGCTCAGCAGGGGAGGTCTTGGTGTGGGGGGATAGAGCTCGGCAGGGATGTCTGGGTGTAGGGGGCTCAGTGGAGAGTCCAGATGCTGGGGGAGTGGGGATCAGTGGCGTGGGGATCTAGGTGCAGCATGTTAGGGCTTGGTAGGGTGAGGATCTGGGTGCAGGTGGCTCGTTGAGGTGATCCAGGTGCAGGGAGAGTGGGGCTCATCGAGGGGGGTTCTGATGTGTGTGGGGAGGCTCGGCAGGAGGGTCTGAGGATGAGGGGGTCTGGATACACAGGTTTGGGTGGATGGGGGATCAGCTTCCTGTACAGTGACCCCTCCCCCTACAGCTGAGGAGCGATGATTGCAGAGCTTCCTACAGCTGGGAGAGAAATCTGAGGGTGGGTCTGACACAGGCCCTGATGTCATGCAGGGAAGAGGAAGTCCCATCCTGCCTAGCCCAGCCAGGACTAACAGTTGAGCCTGGCACAGGGTAGAAGCCACCATCCGGGTCTTCCCCAGTCCCTCCCTCTGTCCCACAGTGATTTACCTCTGTGCTGACTGCTCTGGGCACCCGAAACATATGGCTGGGGAGGGTCACATGACCACTCTTGTGCCTTCCCTTTGCTTCCCTATCAGAAAGTCATTTTTCTGCGGGGAAGTAAAGAAATCTATAGGGGACATCAATTCTGTGCATATGCATTGGCACAGAATTCCCTCTGGATTAAAATTTGTTGATGCCCTTGTTATGAACCATGGCTACACTTTAGATCTGTTATTAAAGGAAGAAATTTTAAAAAAGAACCAAATTAACTGGCTAGTGTTGTCTTATGTCCCTTTGTGATAATAACAAAACATAATATATTCATTTTCATATAGATTTAATTACTTTCTACCAAATAGTCATTAGTAGCACAAGTTGGTAGCATTTGTTTCAAATTTTGGCAATGCCTCAATGTAAAACAATATCCATTTTAAATGAAAAATTTCCACTTATTGCTGCACATGAGATATGATGCCGACAACAATGGAAATATTTAAGTTCTTTTCGATTTATATAAAAGATGGTTAATGCTCCATGGAATAGCCAATGTTTGCCAGAGACATAATGTGTTCCCCAGAGAATCAGCTCATGCATAAACTAACAGCAGTCACATAAAGAGGTAATTCTATGTATAAAGTAAACTGGAATGTGTTTGCTCTCCTGCTTTGGTATGCAGTGCATGGTAGAACTTTTGAGGTTTGTTTTAGAACAATCAGCTGAAAAAGTACAAAATTAAGAAGCAATCCTTGAAAAGCAGGCAGAAGGGAGAGTGTTGTGGCAATAGTCTTAGAACAAATGGCTCTCCAGGGTTGCAAAAAGAGCAGCATTCTGTCACTCTTTCAGACCATGGTGGTAGATTATTTACATGCAGATCATCCACAAAGTGCTGAGTTGCTCCTGTATAGAATAACTCTGGCCTTCAAATCACTCTGAATAGACCAGGCCAAAGCTATAGATTTCTGCAGACCTTTCTGTTTGATTACATTTAGGTTGGATTCACAAATTTGTCAAAATAAGTCAGCTCATTTATTTAGGGCTAAATGGAATACACATAAGAAATGATATACATCTGAGGAAAGAAATGTCCAAATGCAATTATAATCTTGAACTCTGAAAGTTCACACCCACTGCAATCATAGGGTTACCATATTTTGTGCCTCCCAAAGGAGGACACTCCAAGGGCCCCTGGCCCCGCCCCCAGCCCCGCCAAACTCCGCCCCCTCCCCAAAGTCTCCGCCCCCTCCCCTGCTTCCCGCGAACATTTGAGTCGCGGGAAGCCTGAAGCAGGTAAGGGGGAGTGTGGGGGGAGGTGGCGCGGCCCAGGCTGGCCCCGGCCGGCCCCAGGCCTGGGGTGCCAGCCCCAGCCGGCCCCGGCCGACCACCCCTGGCCCGCCCAGCACTGCAGTCCCCGGCCCGGCCCCCAGGCCCCTGGCACCGCACCGCCGGTCCCCAGTCCGGCCCCCGGCACCGCCGGCCCGGCCCCCGAGCCCCCGGCCCAGCACCGCACCGCCGGCCCGGCCCCGGAGCCCCCGGCCCAGTCCGGCCCCGGTCCGCCGGCCCGGCCCGGCCCCCCCCCCCGATTTTCCCAGACATGTCCGGCTTTTTGGGCTTTCCCCCCGGACGGGGATTTGGAGCCCAAAAAGCCGGACATGTCCGGGAAAATCCGGACGTATGGTAACCCTAGACATGCCTCTGATACAGCAGGAGCTCTCACGCCGTCACAAGCACAGGGAGAGAACATACAGTCTGTGTCCCCAGCTCTGCAAAGGGGGGCTGGTGGTTAGAGCAGGGGGGGCTGGGAGCCAGGACTCCTGGGTTCTCTCTCCGGCTCTGGGAGGGGAGTGGGGGATGGTGGTTAGAGCAGGGGGCTGGGAGCCAGGACTCCTGGGTTCTCTCTCCGGCTCTGGGAGGGGAGTGGGGGCTGGTGGGTCAGAGCAGAGGGGGGTTGGGAGCCAGGACTCCTGGGTTCTCTCCCCAGCTCTGGGAGGGGAGTGGGGGCTGGTGGGTCAGAGCAGAGGGGGGTTGGGAGCCAGGACTCCTGGGTTCTCTCCCCGGCTCTGGGAGGGGAGTGGGGACTGGTGGGTCAGAGCAGAGGGGGGTTGGGAGCCAGGACTCCTGGGTTCTCTCCCCGGCTCTGGGAGGGGAGTGGGGACTGGTGGGTTAGAGCAGGGGGGGCTGGGAGCCAGGACTCCTGGGTTCTCTCCCCGGCGCTGGGAGGGGAGTGGGAGCTGGTGGGTCAGAGCAGGGGGGGCTGGGAGCCAGGACTCTTGGGTTCTCTCTCCGGCTCTGGGAGGGGAGTGGGGGCTGGTGGGTCAGAGCAGAGGGGGGTTGGGAGCCAGGACTCCTGGGTTCTCTCCCCGGCTCTGGGAGGGGAGTGGGGGCTGGTGGGTCAGAACAGAGGGGGGTTGGGAGCCAGGACTCCTGGGTTCTCTCCCCGGCTCTGGGAGGGGAGTGGGGGCTGGTGGGTCAGAGCAGAGGGGGGTTGGGAGCCAGGACTCCTGGGTTCTCTCCCCGGCTCTGGGAGGGGAGTGGGGACTGGTGGGTCAGAGCAGAGGGGGGTTGGGAGCCAGGACTCCTGGGTTCTCTCCCCGGCTCTGGGAGGGGAGTGGGGACTGGTGGGTTAGAGCAGGGGGGGCTGGGAGCCAGGACTCCTGGGTTCTCTCCCCGGCTCTGGGAGGGGAGTGGGGGCTGGTGGGTTAGAGCAGGGGGGGCTGGGAGCCAGGACTCCTGGGTTCTCTCCCCGGCTCTGGGAGGGGAGTGGGGGCTGGTGGGTTAGAGCAGGGGGGCTGGGAGCCAGGACTCCTGGGTTCTCTCCCTGTGCCTGGCATGGCTGGTGCTAGTGTAAGGGGACTGTTGCCCCCGTACTAACACTCAGTGGGGGTGTTTTGGTTGCTAGCTCCCAGCACTAAAAGGGGAAGGGTCGATGGCAAATCAGGACCTGAGACTGACAGTCCCCAGGGGCAATGGGGAGAGGCCAATGCTCCAGATCAGCCTGATTGACAGGGCGGGCAGCTAATCAGGGAGTCAGGAGGCCGGGGGGGTCCCGTCCTCCGTGTGAACTGGAATGGCCTGAGTCAGACAGAGTGGGGCCGAGCTAAGGAGAGAGCAGGGGCCCGAGCTAAGCTGCTGGGAGCAGAGCTGCAGCCCCAAAGCCAGAGCACAGCCAGAGAGAGCAGAGCTGCAGCCCCAAAGCCAGAGCACAGCCAGAGAGAGCAGCGCTGCCCTGGGGGCAGAGCTGCAGCAACCAGAGGCAGAGGGGCCAGACAAGCAGCCAGGAAGCAGGTCAGAGCTGGGAGCAGAGTCACAGAAGCAGCCTGCAGAGCAGAGCTGTGCTGGGGGCAGAGCTGCAGCAACCAGAGCCAGAGGGGCCAGAGGCGCAGCCCAGGGAGCTGGAGGCAGAGCAGCAGCAGCCGGGCTGAGGCAGAGTGGAGCTGGAGCTGGAGCCGGAGCTGGAGCCGGGGCTGGGGCAGTCCGGAGCCGTGTGCAGTCCGAGTGTGGTGAGCAGCTGGGGAGAGCGAGGGGGACCCTGGGCAGTGGGCCCAGCACAGGGAGACACCTCAGCCCAGAGGCTCTGCAGGCCAGACTTGCAGGGGGATCATAACCCCAACCGGGCGGGGGCGACGCTGGGAAGAAGGGTCCTGCCACCTAGAGCCTGAGAGCGTGTGGCCACCGCCCGAGCAAGTGTCCAACCCACAGCGTCTCTGCAGCACAGCCAGGGCCTGAGAAGGAGCCTGGGACCTACAAGGAACAGACTGAACTGCCCTGACGTTCCAGAGACACTGTTTGTGATGTTCCTGGCCACAGAGCAGGGTGATGTGTTTCCTTTAACCTTTCCCATTTTTCCTTATTCTTTTTTAAAATTAATTGTTAATTAAACAACTTGTATTTGCTTTAAATTGTATGAAATGATCAGTGGGTTAGGGAGGTGTCCAGTGCAGAGAGAGTACCCCGGAGTGGGGACACCCTAGCCCCTGTCCTGGGTGACCACAGCAGGGTTGGGGGTCGAGCCCCCCAGGAATCCTGGGTCCAGCCTTGTCGGGGTTACGAGGACTCTGCCAGACAGGAGAGTGGAAGGGGAGACCTCAAGGGCAGGGAGGCCTCTGGGTAAAGGGAGTGGGAGCGAGGACTCGGATCCTTTCGCTAGCCCACTTCACCGGGGTATCGCAGAAGCCAGGAAAGTTCCCCACAATAGCGGGACCATTCCCCCGCTTACATAATTGGCGTCACGAACAGGATCCTATCCACAGGGTCCATCCCATTGGTTTTCTGGTTAAGTTCTAGTAGCATGGTCCGGGCCTAGTTGAGCACCCTACCATGGCTGGAATTGAAGAACTACGAACCCAGTTTGCTGAACTTCAGCGCAGATTATCAGACCAAGCAGAGGCATTACAGCAAGCTAGAACTGAACAGAGAGAAGCCTTATCGCCGGCCAAGGCAGTAATAGACCAACAGACAGCAGAAGCTAAGAAACCCCCTACTATTTATGTCCCACGGGAGCGGAAGGTCACGGAGTTTGGTGGCTTCCCGACTAGACAAGGAGACATTACAGTAGAGGAGTGGGTCAAGTCTGTGAAGGCGGCTCTGCGTGTGCTAAGAGTACCTGAAGAAGATCATGTGGACTTCATAGAGGAGCACCTCAAGGGCCAGGCCAAGGCCACAGTAAAGTTCATGGCAGTGGCAGACAAGAAAGATGTGGAAAAGGTATTTGAACTCCTCCTAGAAGTGTATGGAGAAAAGGTACCTATTGGAACCCGACTAAAGGAGTTTTTTGAGAGAAAGCAGGAGCCTGGTGAAACTGTCCGGGCATACGCATATGACCTCCAGGAGAGAATGAGCAAAGTGGAGCAGCGAGACCCTCAGCGAGTTCCAGACCCAGATACGGTTCTGAAAGAGCAGTTGGTGCTGGGGCTCCGTGACGACTCCCTCCGACGTGAAATGAAAAGGAGGTTTAAAGAAGAGCCCAGTAAGAAGTTCCATGAACTCATGCAGGCTGCTATTATGTGGTCAGAAGAAGAGGAAGTTCCTGTGGTAGAGGCGGCCAAGCCTAATCCCCATACACGAAGTGGGGGCCTAGTGAATGCAGCTGCTGGGGAAAAGGTCCTGCCCCAAACAGCGCTAACATTGGAAAGCTTAAGTGAAGCTGTCCAAAAACTGGCAGTCCAACAGGGGGAGATGCTGAAAGTGATGACTGAGTTGATGAAAGAAAAGAATCCCATTAGTGTGCCAAAGTATCCAAGGGCACCAGGATCCCGAAGAGCCCCACTGAAGGACGAGCTGGGAAGATACATTTGTTACACTTGTGAAAGGCCAGGACATACTAGCCGAGAATGTCCACTGAGAAGGAGAACAGAGTCCCAGGCACTCGAAACCAATGGGGCACCAGGAGCAAGTGGTCCCTCTACAGTAGAAGGCCAAGCAGTGGCAGAAGGATTCCTAGGCCTGTCCTTTGTGGAAAATCCCTCTGCATACAGTGTTGAGAGGAACGTGGGCAGTGCCAGCATATCTAGCGACTTCTGTAAGCGAGCATTTGGAGACTGTCTAACTGCTGAAGTATGTGTAGCAGGGGTGAAGACCAGATGTTTGTTAGATACTGGCTCAGAAGTCACCACCATTACTGAGTCGCATTTTCAAAAATATCTGAAGGACAAGGACCTGACCATGCACAGCACACGGTTTGTACGTCTAACAGCTGTTAATGGATTGGCAATCCCAGTGGTGGGGTGCCTTGAAGCAGACATAGAGTATATGGGCCAGACACTGCCAGGAAAATGCATCTTCATCCTGAAAGACAAAGCCTCAAAAGGGAGCCATATAGGAGAAGGAGTCCCAGGGATTCTAGGGATGAACATCATTAGTGAGCTGAAGGAGCTACTCTTACCAGGAAAAGGGACCAGGAGGATGAACTGTCACGAGCACGCTACGAAGAATGCTGTGCTGAGTACAGTACTGGCTCGAGAGGAGAGGCAGAGTCTTTCCCTGGGCCCCACAAGGCATATGGGAAATGGTAAAGTGGGCAGAGAACGGAAGACCATTATTCCTCCTTGGAGAGGGAAGATCCTTGATGAACACAGCTGTGTACCAGGAAATGAGCTGCAGGTGACGAGGGAGAAGGGAGGACGAGTTACCTTTCTTCAAGAAAGATGTGATGGGAGACTGCCAGTTCCCGTTCAAGCGGCACGTCAAGGGCTGATTCCTGCACATGTGGCTATCATAAGGGCGTTGCCAGAGAAGCATCAAGAAGTCTTTTCTAAGAATGAGATGACCAATTATGATGCCCAGGTCAAAGGTCACCATGACAGGCTAAAGACAGCCTGGAAAGTTGCTCTCAGAACAACTAAAGACAGAGCCCAAAGTAGGAAAAGGACTTATGATAGCAAGTCCAGTGGGGCTCTCATCAGATCTGGTGACTGTGTACCACTTCGTAGCCGTAGACGCCGGAGATGTGATAAAATACAGGACAAATGGAAGCCAAATCCCCCCACTGTGGTCACCCACAACAATCCCAAACTGCCAGTGTACGCTAACCAGCCTGAACAAGGAGGTCCTGAGATAGTAGTACATAGGGACCAGTTGAAACATTGCACCCTTAGTCCAGACAGGGACCATAGGAGGCGTAGATCAGTACGCCCTGAGGAGGCTGAAACCAATTGGGAAATGGTTCTAGTCCCACAAACCGAATACAGAGTGGGGCAAACCCAAACCCTAACAAGAATGGCCAGATCCTTCAAACTGACCTAGTATTACCTGAGGATAGGAAAATAGAAAATATGGGTAATGAACCGCCAGTCTTACGAAGGTCCCAGAGGGCTAATAAGGGCATACTTCCTGTTAGACTTAAAGATAATTATGTTATTGGTTCTATGTAGTGTTTTAATGAATATTGTTATGTATGGTATTAAGAAGTAGATGTGGAATGTTAAATATGCTAAATGTTCTTTTGATAATTGTTAATGGGTTGTTGATATACAATGACATGGGGATATGTTGTTACCATGGGGCCTGGATGTACCGGTGTGAATATTGTGGATGTGGCAGTATTTTAGCAAGGGGGAATGTAAGGGGACTGTTGCCCCCTTACTAACACTCAGTGGGGTGTTTTGGTTGCTAGCTCCCAGCACTAAAAGGGGAGGGGTCGATGGCAAATCAGGACCTGAGACTGACAGTCCCCAGGGGCAATGGGGAGAGGCCAATGCTCCAGATCAGCCTGATTGACAGGGCGGGCAGCTAATCAGAGAGTCAGGAGGCCGGGGGGGTCCCGTCCTCCGTGTGAACTGGAATGGCCTGAGTCAGACAGAGTGGGGCTGAGCTAAGGAGAGAGCAGGGGCCCGAGCTGAGCTGGGGAGCAGAGCTGCAGCCCCAAAGCCAGAGCACAGCCAGAGAGAGCAGCCCTGCCCTGGGAGCAGAGCTGTAGCAACCAGAGGCAGAGGGGCCAGACAAGCAGCCAGGAAGCAGGTCAGAGCTGGGAGCAGAGTCACAGAAGCAGCCTGCAGAGCAGAGCTGTGCTGGGGGCAGAGCTGCAGCAACCAGAGCCAGAGGGGCCAGAGGCGCAGCCCAGGGAGCTGAAGGCAGAGCAGCAGCAGCAGCCGTGCTGAGGCAGAGTGGAGCTGGAGCCGGAGCTGGAGCAGTCCGGAGCTGGGGCTGGGGCAGTCCGGAGCCGTGTGCAGTCCGAGTGTGGTGAGCAGCTGGGGAGAGTGAGGGGGACCCTGGGCAGTGGGCCCAGCGCAGGGAGACGCCTCAGCCAAGAGGCCTTGCAGGCCAAACTTACAGGGGGATCATAACCCCGACTGGGCGGGGGCGACGCTGGGAAGAAGGGTCCTGCCACCTAGAGCCTGAGAGCGTGTGGCCACCACCGGAGCAAGTGTCCAACCCACAGCGTCCCTGCAGCACAGACAGGGCCTGAGAAGGAGCCTGGGACCTACAAGAAACGGACTGAACTGCCCTGACGTTCCAGAGACACTGTTTGTGATGTTCCCGGCCACAGAGCGGGGTGATGTGTTTTCCTTTAACCTTTCCCATTTTTCCTTATTCTTTTTTAAAATTAATTGTTAATTAAACAACTTGTATTTGCTTTAAATTGTATGAAATGATCAGTGGGTCAGGGAGGTGCCCAGTGCAGAGAGAGTACCCCGGAGTGGGGACACCCTAGCCCCTGTCCTAGGTGACCACAGCAGGGTTGGGGGTCGAGCCCCCCAGGAATCCTGGGTCCAGCCTTGTCGGGGTTACGAGGACTCTGCCAGACAGGAGAGTGGAAGGGGAGCCCTCAAGGGCAGGGAGGCCTCTGGGTAAAGGAAGTGGGAGCGAGGACTCGGATCCTTTCGCTAGCCCACTTCACCGGGGTAGTGCAGAAGCCAGGAAAGTTCCCCACAATAGCGGGACCATTCCCCGCTTACACTAGTATAACCGTCGGGACCACACTCCAAAGCAGTGTGAATGGTGCACAGTCGCATCTGACTCCTCCCCTGCCATATGCTCAGGCGGGGCCACACGCTGATCCGCCCAGTGGCTCAGCCCTCCCACCTGGGCCGCTCGGTGCCTGGCCCTGGGGCACCTCCCCTGCTGCACCCTTGGCAAGCGAAAATGAAACACGGAGCCGAGTCGCTGGGAAATTCCCCTGATGGAGCCTCCAGCAGCCAGAGACTCGTCTGGGGGGCAGCTTCCCACAACTAAACAGGTACTGCTGCGTCCTCTTGGGGGGTGGGAGCCAGGACTCCTGGGTTCTCTCCCTGGCTCTGGGAGGGGAGCGGGGGCTGGTGGGTTAGAGCAGTGGGGGCTGGGAGCCAGGACACCTGGGTTCTCTCCACGGCTCTGGGAGGGCAGTGGGGGTTGGGGGGTTAGAGCAGGGGGGGCTGGGAGCCAGGACTCCTGGGTTCTCTCCCTGGCTCTGAGAGGGGAGTGGGGGCTGGTGGTTAGAGCAGAGGGGGGCTGGGAGCCAGGACTCCTGGGTTCTCTCCCCGGCTCTGGGAGAGCAGGGGAGTTTAATGGGGTCAAGTGGGGGGTGGGGAGGAGGTGCTGAGACACCCGGGTTCATTCATTGGCTCTTAGGTGACTCCAACAGCTTCTGCAGGTCTCATGGCCTCCCCGGGGCCCCGTTTCTCTTTCCCCCGAGAGCTGGTTCTTTGGCTCCACCCCAGCAGTGACGGGCACAGCTGGTGTTTGGCTCTGCAGGGCACCGTGGGGACGTGGCATGTGCCGGGAGATGCTGTGGCAAGAGGAACCGGAGCGGGACAGGGATGGGCAGACACACCAGGCAACTCAGTCACTTGGCGAGCCCTCAGGGGCTGGTCTTGTCCTGGAGCCAGGCGTTATCTGGGGCCTCTGGCCACAGAGCTCAATTCATCTCCGGGCCTGGGGGATGCCCTACTGGGGACCTACGAAGAAAGAGGGCTGGGTTGGGAACCTCAGAGGTGTTGCCAATGGCTAATGCTCCGTCTTCCCCGTTCCCCCAGCACCTGTTCTGGACCCAGGTGTCCTAGGGGCCCTGCCTGCCCCCCCCCCCCGACCGCCTGGATGGCCTCCTCCCCCGACACCGACCTCAGGTGCCTGCTGCAGACCGCCCTGGACGGGGCACCCAAAATCAATGACCGCAACTCAACGGTGCACGGGTGCCCGGCGCTGCGGGCCTGCCCCGGCTGCAGTGCTCTGGTGACCCACACCCAGAAGGGCTGCCCCACGGTGTGGTGTGCTGAGTGCCCGTGCTCCTTCTGCTTCCGGTGCCTGAAAGTGGGTTACTGCGGGTACAAGCTCCCCCGATGCCGCATCAAGAAGAGGCAACAACTGCAGGGCAAGGGAAGCAGCCAGCCCCAGCTGTGAGCCAGGAACATCTTTGTGCCAACAGGCAGGGGACAAACAGACGAGGGGATGGACCCTCCTGCCCACCCCTCCCTTTTGGGGTGTCATGAACATTCAGCTAAGGGTAGCATAAAATCCCTCCTTTACCTGTAAAGGGTTAAGAAGCTCAAATAAACTGGTTGGCACCTGACCAACAGGACCAATAAGGGGAGAAGATACTTTCAAATCTGTGGGGGACGGTTTTTGCTTTGTGCTCTGTCTGTTGTTCTCTCTGAGACAAAGAGAGAGACCTACTGAAATGATACATCTAATATTACAGAAATAGTAAATAATAGCAAGGAAATGCCTTAGATTATCTTTTGTTTTAGTTTGTGAATTTTCCCTGTGCTAAGAGGGAGGTTTATTCCTGGTTTGTTTTTTTGGTGGTTTTTTGTAACTTTAAAGTTTTGCCTAGAGGGAAATCCTCAAGCCTCCCCAGGAAAGGGGGTGAAGGGCTTTGGGGGGATATTTTGGGGAAACAGGAACTCCAAGTGGTCCTTTCCTGAATCTTTGTCTAACTCACTTGATGGTGGCAGCGATACCATTCCAGGGCAAGGAATTTGTGCCTTGGGGAAGTTTTTAACCTAAGCTGGTGGAATATAAGCTTAGGGGGTCTTTCATGTGGGTCCCCACATCTGTACCAAGAGTTCAGAGTGGGGAAGGAGCCCCGACAAATCAGCTGTTTGCCGTGAGCTTCACCATGGTGGCTGCTGCTGTGTTCAGGGACCCCGGGCTTTGGTCCCCCTGAGCCAAGAGATCTTCCAATAGTCCGGGCCAGAGACAGGGAGCCAGGCGCCACCTCCAGCGGCACCAGCTGGGATGAAGCGGGATGAGATTTGAAGAGCTCCAGCCCACGGCAATGAATTTCTGTTCTTTGTCCCGGGGGAATCCCGTGCCCCATTCTGGCCCCCGCAGTTCCAGCAGGGCGGTGGTTAAATCGGAGAGGGGCCAGAGACGGATTTGAAACCCTGCCTCGGACTGAGAGATTCCTGGAGCACACCTTTGATACACACTCTCTGACGTAGCAGACAAAGTAATTACGCCACCCAAGGGCTGGGAGTTGAAGCTGAAATGAGGCATCAATTTGTCACCATGTGTGTAATTAGCCAGTGGAACAATTTCCCTAGGAGGTTCTCCGTCCCCGGTAACTCTTATAACGAGACGGGCTGTTCTGACAGATCTGCTTGGGTTCCCACAGGGACTACTTGAGGGCGGGGGGAACTCTCTGACTTTTAGGGGGTCGGACTAGGCCAGGGCGGGCAAACTTTTTGGCCTGAGGGCCGCATCGGGTTTCATAAATTGTATGGAGGGCCAGTTAGGGGAGCGGGTCGAGGGCCAGTTAGGGGAGGGAGTCGTGGCCCAGTCCCCCCTCCTGCTGCCCCGCCCCAGGATTCCTGCCCCATCCAACCACCTCTGTTCCCTGACGGCTCCCCAAGGACCCCTGCTCCATCCAACCACACCTTCCTGTCCCCTAACTGCCCCTGGAACCCCTGCCCCCAACTGCCCCCTGCCACCCCATCCAACCCCCCCTCCTTCCTGACTGCCCCCCGGGACCCCTACCCCCATTCAACCCCCTGTTCCCCCCGACCCCTATCCACACCCCCACCCCCTGACCACCACCCCAAACTGCACTGCCCTCTATCCAACCCCCCTGCTCTGTGCCCCCTTACCGTGCGGCCTGGAGCATCAGTGGCTGGAGTTGGGCCACACGGCCGCCACCACTGCTGGCACGCAGCACAGTGACCGGGTCAGGCCGGGCTCTGCAGGGGCGCTGCCCCAGGAGCTCACAACCCCGCCGCCCGGAGCATTGTGCCAGCAGCGGAGCGAGCGAGCTGAGGCTGCGCGGGAGGGGGGACAGCTAGGGAGGGGCCGGGACTAGCCTTCCGGGCCAGGAGCTCGGGGGCCGGGCAGGATGGTCCTGCAGGCTGGATGTGGCCCACGAGGCGTAGTTTGCCCACCTCTGGACTAGGCGATTACGTCGAGTGATGTATGGGACGTGTCAGGCATGTTTCGGGATGCACTGAGCACACAACAGATCTAATGGCAGGTACGTATGGTAAATTGGCTGGTGTGTTCTATACAACTCTGCTCATCTGTGCTAAGCGACCCATCAGGCCCGGCGTTCACGGAAGCATCTGGCCTGAGTCGGTCGTTAGCGGTTTGAAATCAAGCTAGATTCATCCAGCGTCTTCGTGACGACCGGGGAAGTCCCTCCGTCGCCCGGCCCCTGGAGCGCCAGGATCCAAAACCCAGCTAAGGAAGGAACTGAACCAGTGAGGGAACTGGGCCAAGCGGCTGGGTAGGGCATTAGCAATGGGTCACTTGTGATATAAATACCTCCGGCTGAAATGTGTCATGGGGGGACGCACCTTTGATGCCGCACGGGCCGGCTTCCCGGAGACTGATACTGCAGAGAACGGTTGTCCTGCACCGTGTGATTGGTTCGTAGTGATAAACCTGCCTGGAGTCAGTTATTTGGTCTCTTGAGTGTGTTTCACACTTAGCCAAAGTGGGGTCAGCAACTGACTCTGCAATTTCTCAACAGTCACAAGGCTCCCCTCTGCCCTTAGATTCTATGAACACAACATATTGGCCAAATATAAGTTGGGTTTTTTGATGTCTCTCTATTGTTCTCTCCCTGGCTCTGGGAGGGCAGTGGAGGCTGGTGGTTAGAGCAGAAGGGGGTGGAAACCAGGACTCCTGGGTTCTCTCCCCGGCGCTGGGAGAGGGGTGGGGGCTGGTGGCTTAGAACGGGGGGGGCTGGGAGACAGGACTCCTGGGTTCTCTCCCTGGCTCTGGGAGGGGAGTGGGGGCTGGTGGATTAGAGCAAGGGGGGCTGGGAGCCAGGACTCTTGGGTTCTCTCCCTGGCTCTGGGAGGGGAGTGGGGGCTGGTGGGTTAGAGCAGGGGGGCTGGGAGCCAGGACTCCTGGGTTCTCTCCCTGGCTCTGGGAGGGGAGTGGGGGCTGGTGGTTAGAGCAGGGGGGCTGGGAGCCAGGACTCCTGGGTTCTCTCCCCGGCTCTGGGAGGGGAGTGGGGGCTGGTGGGTCAGAGCAGGGGGTCTGGGAGCCAGGACTCCTGGGTTCTCTCCCCGGCTCTGGGAGGGAAGTGGAGGCAGGTGGGTTAGAGCAGGGGGGGCTGGGAGCCAGGACTCCTGGGTTCTCTCCCTGGCTCTGGGAGGGGAGTGGGGTCTGGTGGGTTAGAGCAGGTGGGTTAGGAACCAGGACTCCTGGGTTCTCTCCCCGGCTCTGGGAGGGGAGTGGGGGCTGGTGGTTAGAGCAGGGGGGCTGGGAGCCAGGACTCCTGGGTTCTCTCCCCGGCTCTGGGAGGGGAGTGGGGGCTGGTGGGTTAGAGCAGGGGGGCTGGGAGCCAGGACTCCTGGGTTCTCTCCCCGGCTCTGGGAGGGGAGTGGGGGCTGGTGGGTTAGAGCAGGGGGGGCTGGGAGTCAGGACTCCTGGGTTCTCTCCCTGGCTCTGGGAGGGGAGTGGGGGCTGGTGGTTAGAGCAGGGGGGGGCTGGGAGTCAGGACTCCTGGGTTCTCTCCCCGGCTCTGGGAGGGGAGTGGGGGTTGGTGGGTTAGAGCGGGGGGGCTGGGAGCCAGGACTCCTGGGTTCTCTCCCCGGCTCCGGGAGGGGAGTGGGGGCTGGTGGTTAGAGCAGGGGGGCTGGGAGCCAGGACTCCTGGGTTCTCTCCCCGGCTCTGGGAGGGGAGTGGGGGCTGGTGGGTTAGAGCAGGGGGGCTGGTAGCCAGGACTCCTGGGTTCTCTCCCCGGCTCTGGGAGGGGAGTGGGGGCTGGTGGGTTAGAGCAGGGGGGGCTGGGAGCCAGGACTCCTGGGTTCTCTCCCTGGCTCTGGGAGGGGAGTTGGGGCTGGTGGTTAGAGCAGGGGGGCTGGGAGCCAGGACTCCTGGGTTCTCTCCCCGGCTCTGGGAGGGGAGTGGGGGCTGGTAGGTCAGAGCAGGGGGGCTGGGAGCCAGGACTCCTGGGCTCTTTATGCCTGAGCCAGGGCTGCTGCTGGCATAACCGTCGCGACCGCGCTCCGAATCGAATTGTTTGTGGCGGTGTGAACGCTGCACAGCCCCATCTGACCACGCCCCTCTGCTCTCGTGGCTAAGCTCGGGCGGGGTCACACACTGACCCGCCCAGCGAGGCCCTGGGCCGTCCTGCAGAACCGGGAGCCCCCGGCTCAATCCTGCCATCTGGCCCCGGGGCACTTCCCCAGCTGAGCCCTTGGCAAGTGAAACCGAAACCAAAACGCGGAGCCGAGTCGCTGGGAAATTCCCCTGCCGGAGGCTTCCCCCATCCAGCAGCTGGAGACTCAACAGGTACTGCTGCGTGGTGGGGGCTGGGAGCCAGGACTCCTGGGTTCTCTCCCCAGCTCTGGGAGAGGAGTGGGGGCTGGTGGGTTAGAGCAGTGGGGGGCTGGGAGCCAGGACACCTGGGTTCTCTCCCCAGCTCTGGGAGAGGAGTGGGGGCTGGTGGGTTAGAGCAGTGGGGGGCTGGGAGCCAGGACACCTGGGTTCTCTCCCTGGCTCTGGGAGAGGAGTGGGGGCTGGTGGGTCAGAGCAGGGGGGGCTGGGAGTCAGGACTCCTGGGTTCTCTCCCTGGCTCTGGGAGAGGAGTGGGGGCTGGTGGGTCAGAGCAGGGGGGGCTGGGAGTCAGGACTCCTGGGTTCTCTCCCTGGCTCTGGGAGAGGAGTGGGGGCTGGTGGGTCAGAGCAGGGGGGGCTGGGAGCCAGGACTCCTGGGTTCTCTCCCTGGCTCTGGAAGGGGAGTGGGGTCTCTGCACCTTTCATTGCATGACACTTAACAAAAATGAAAGCTAAAATCCTTGCATAGTCCAGTGACTCCAGGAGCTGGGGCTTTAAGGAAAAATACCAAATGCCATAAGAGTTGGCAGCACGGCAATGAGTAGAAAATCGGTAACCCACGATCTCCTGAGGCAAGTCAGAGATGCCAAGACCAGCAGGGACCATTGTATCATTAGTTCAAGGTGACTCATATTCCCCAGGGTTTATTTTACACATTCCATATGCATTTAGAGTAACCTACTAATAGCCAACCCTAAACCACCTCCTGCCCCGGCGTGACAAAGGCCTGGGCCAAGCTGCAGCGACGGGAGATGAGAAGTTCCGTCTATCCAGCCTGCCAGAAGCCAGGTTTTATTCCCCCCCCACACACACACACACTTCTAAAAGCCACAAACGGCTCCTTGGCCGGCCGCTCATGCTGGAGATTGTGCCACTTATAACCCGTTCTCTCTTCACGGCTTGGCCCTGCACACAGAACGATCTCTCGTTAATTCCTGACTCGTTTTTCCACCTCCCCAGCCCCTCCCCATGCATGCCGAGAACCTGCCCTCTGAGGGGCAAAGGTCCCGGATCGGCGCTGCCCCACGCAGTTTTGGTGAGCCGGCGGCTGGGTGCAGGCTCTCCTGGGACGCCCCTTGGCTGGGCTGAATCGGAGACCTGCCTGGGGACGGAGGAAGAAGCTCCTGTCCCTTCTCCTCCACTTCTTACACTGGGTGTCAATGGGGGAGTGGGGGCCGCCCCCGGGAGCTGGTTAGTTAACACCCAGGCTCCTTTCCTATTTCGGGGTATCCTGCTCCCCGGAGTGCCCAGGTCTCTTGAGATCCTCCCGGGGTGTTTGCTAGTGCCCGTGTTATGTCAATCTACCATGCCCCCCTGCCACAGGCGGCTGCCTCCCCCCACCCATCCGCCCTCTGCACCGTTTCTTACCCCCCTCTCAGGCCAGGCTGCCCCAGCCGCTCTCGGGGGGGGGGGGGCGCGGAAGACGTGAACGCGACAGATCCGTTTGGGTTGGACATCAGGAAAAACTTCCCAACTGTCCGGGTGGTCAAGCCTGGGAACAAATTGTCCAGGGAGGCTGTGGGATCTCGGCACTGGAGGTTAGACAGACGCTTGTCAGGGATGGGCTAGTTATTACATGGTTCTGCCCCAGTGCTGCTCTTCGCCCCTCCTGGTGACTGGCCTGGTGGGTGTGGGGGGGAAGCGTAGACTTGCTAGACCTTGAATTGAGTCCGGCATTCAACGCCGCGCTGCAGGAGGGTCTCAGAAGGCAGCGAGGGAGATGGGCTTGAGTTGAACGCCCCCAGTAAGGCAGGAGCATGACCGGGGTTGACCGGCCATCATCCCAGAGTGGCTCTTAGCAGGCGGGTGGGTGCAGTGGGGTCCCGCGGGGGTTGGGAGCTCAGTCCTGGCTCTGGGGCTACTCACTGCTCTCGCTAGCGATCTGGATAATGGAAGGGAGGGTGCACATAAAACGTGTGCAGAGACCACCCAGCTGGGAGGGGGCACAGTGCAGACAGGGGCCCCCTGGGGCACAGAGAGCCAAGGAGAGATCTCACAGCCCCCCCCCCCTCAGTGATACAGCTCCAGGAAATGGGTGCCTGCAGCAGCAGCGGTGACTGGGATGATGTCAGGGACAGTTCTCAGTGCAGGACAGCTCCCAGCAGTGGTGACTATGGCTGGGATAGTCCCCATGGCGGTGACTGTGGAGGGGGTGTGACGAACTGGGACTGTTCTTGCTGGGGTGTGGGAATGCTGACAGGGGAGTGTGACTAGGATGGTCTGCATCGGGGGATGGGAATCTGCCCAAGGGAACATACCTGAGCTTGTAACATGAGAACCCAGGAGGGGGTTGGAGGTCAGGTGACTCCACTCCGGGGCCCGGGAAACTGAACAAAGGCTGTGGGAGGGGTCGCAAAAGGAGAGTGCTGGAAGCAGGCTGGAAGGAGGCTGGAGAGATGGCTGGGAGGCAGAGATGGCTCTGACCCCCCAAAGGGGGGTGGGCTGGCATGCCCTGGGACCCCAAGCTGGACCTAACTGAGGGGGGCCCTGTTGTCTGTGCCTGCAAGACCTGTCTTGGACTGTATTCCTGTCATCCAAATAAACCTTCTGCTTTACTGGCTGGCTGAGAGTCATGGTGAATCGCAGGAAGCCGGGGGTGCAGGGCCCTGAGTCCCCCAATACTCCGTGACAACTGGTGGCAGCGGTGGGATCTACTGCACCCCGTGGACGGCGCTTCCTGCAGTAAGTGACTGGGGAGCAGTAAAACGAAGTGGGATTGACGGGGACCAGGCGTGCTGAAGAGTGAGAGAGAGACGGTTATTACCCCTGGGAGTGTGTGACCAGCGAGAAGGACTTTTGCAGTAACAGGGTCCCCCGGGGGGATCGCAGCGAGTGGTCCCAGGGGCGGAGGAGTCTGCAGCTCGACCCTGGCAGAGAGGCGGTGACCTCGAGAAGGGCTGGCACACTAGGGGTCCCCCTGGGAACTGTGGGGAGCTGTGAGCACACAGGCCGGTGAGTGGCCAGCAGGAAGATGTATGCCAAGCGGCTTAAGAGCGACCTGGTGGAGCTGTGCAAGCAGAGGGGGCTGTGCATTGGGAGGCTCACCAAAGCACAGCTCATTGCCCGGCTGGAGGAGGAAGATCGCGCGAATGAACTGATCCCTGTGTCTCAGGGAAGCAGCCTGGCAAATGCAGCGCAGGCACCAGTGTCTGTCCCAGCTGGGAGTGGTCAGCCGGCTGCTGAGGGCTTCCCGAGACCCCTCCTTCCTATGCCTAGGGGAAGGGTGGGGAGGAGCCCAGCAAATACCGAAGGCGCCGTGGCCCCCCCGGCCAGCAGGGGATCCCCCCGGCGAAGCTCGCCGGCCAGCAGAGGATCCTCCCGGCGACGTTCGGCATCCGTGGAGCGGAATTGGCTGGAATGGGAGAAAGAGCTAAAACTGAGAGAGCTGGAGGATCGTGAACAACAGAGACAGCATGAACGGGAGGAGAATGAGAGACAGCATCAGCGTGAACTGGAACTGGCGAGACTGAGGGGCAGTGAACCCCCGGCTGCGGTGAGTGAGGGGGGACCCAGGACTGCACGGAGCTTTGATAAGTGCATCCTGGCCCCACACAAGGAGGGGGAGGACATGGACGACTTCCTGGAGGCCTTTGAGACGGCCTGCGAGCTGCACCGGGTTGATCCCGCGGACAGACTCCGGGTCCTTACCCCCTTACTGGACCCCAAATCCGTGGCATTGTACCGCCAACTGGGAGAGGCAGAGAAAGGGGACTACGAACTATTCAAAAAGGCCCTGCTACGTGAGTTTGGGCTGACTCCTGAGATGTACCGGGAAAGGTTCCGGAGTCAGGATAAAACCCCTGTGATCTCATATCTGCAACTAGCCGTCCGCATGGAAAGATACGCCAGCAAGTGGGCTGGTGGGGCCCAGACGAAGGAGGACCTGATTAAACTGCTGGTACTGGAGCAACTGTATGAGCGGTGCCCATCCGACCTGAGGCTGTGGTTGGTGGACCGAAAGCCAGAGAACCCGCGACACGCAGGGCAGCTGGCCGATGAGTTTGTAAAGAGCCGGTCAGGGGGTGGCAGGGAGGAGCCCCAAAGGAACAGGCCCGCCGCGATGCAGAGAGAGAGTCACCCTGGGACCTCCCAAAGGGGGAATATGGGGAATCCCCTCCCACGGGGAATGCCCAGCATCAGGGACAACCGACCGGCTCGAGGGGACCCACGGGACATGAGCTGCTATTACTGCGGCCGAAGAGGCCACGTTCGGGCCCAGTGCCCCAAGCTCAAGGACAGACTGAGCAGACCGAACCCGCATAGGGTTAACTTGGTAGAGGCCCAGACGGACGAGGGGCAGGCTTCTCACGCAAGAGGTGCTGGCAGCTTATCAACTGCTCAAGAGAGAGAAGGGCCCCAGGCCAGCTCCTCTAGGGGGCTGGATGCCCCCGACTCAGGGTTTTTGGTTTATACGGTGGGCGCGGGGCTGTCCCTCCGGAGAGAGTACCTTGTTCCCCTGGAGGTGGATGGGAGGAAGGTCAATGGATACTGGGATACGGGCGCAGAGATGACGCTGGCCCGGCCCGAGGTGGTGGCCCCAGATCAGGTGGTGCCCGACACCTACCTGACCCTGACGGGGGTGGGCGGAACACCAGTCAACGTGCCCGTGGCAAGGGTACACCTGAAGTGGGGGGCCAAGGAGGGCCCCAAGGATGTGGGGGTACACCTGTATTTGCCCACTGAGGTATTGATGGGGGGGGACCTGGAGAACTGGCCAAGCAACCCCCAAAAGGCACTGGTTGTGACCCGCAGTCAGAGCCGGCGAGGGGCCCTGCGCCCTGGCCTTGGGGGGGGTGCCTTGCCTGAGGCGCAGGACCCTAGCCTGGTGGGGAGGGAACGCCCAGGGACACGGCTCAGGGAGGCTGCAGCTTCAGACCCAGCGGGCGAGAAAGAGCAGGTGGCCATCCCTGTCCCAGCTGCTGAGTTCCAGGCCGAGTTGCAGAGAGATCCCTCCTTGCGGAAGATAAGGGACCTGGCCGACCTCAATGCGGTACAGACCATGGGACGAGGTGGCCGGAAAAGGTTCCTGTGGGAGAAGGGGTTCCTGTACCGAGAATGGGCTCCCCCAGGGAAAATGGAGTCAGGGGGGATCAGGAGGCAGCTGGTGGTACCCCAGAAGTATCGCCGCCAGCTGCTGTGCCGGGCCCATGACATTCCCCTCTCAGGGCACCAGGGAACCTGGCGTACCCAGCAGAGGCTGCTACGGAGCTTTTACTGGCCTGGGGTCTTTGTTACTGTCCGACAGTACTGCGGATCCTGTGACCCCTGTCAGAGGGGGAGGAAGGCCTGGGACAAGGGGAAAACAGCTTTAGGACCCTTGCCCAGCATAAAGGAGCCTTTCCAGAGGGTGGCCAAGGTTAAAAGGGCGGCTCTAAACCAAGAGAGCCCAAAGCACAGACCTCCAGACTGGAGCGCTGGGAGAAGACCACAGCCCAGTTGGAACCCCAGAGGTATGGGGGTGGGAAAAGGGCACAGGCCGCATAAACCTTCCCACATGCGAACTGCGAGTGCCATCAAGCACCCCCGACCGAAGGGGGGCGTGGAACTGAAGGGGCCTGGTGTAATTCTCACCAAGGAATGGGAGGGATGCGGGGGCATCCATGGGAACGGGGGTAGGTTCGAACTTCCCCAGGTCACTGGCTAAAGTGACCCTGCTCAGTTCGGTCTCGAAGGGGGGAGAGATGTGACGAACTGGGACTGTTCTTGCTGGGGTGTGGGAATGCTGACAGGGGAGTGTGACTAGGATGGTCTGCATCGGGGGATGGGAATCTGCCCAAGGGAACATACCTGAGCTTGTAACATGAGAACCCAGGAGGGGGTTGGAGGTCAGGTGACTCCGGGGCCCGGGAAACTGAACAAAGGCTGTGGGAGGGGTCGCGGAGAGCGGAGTGCTGGAAGCAGGCTGGAAGGAGGCTGGAGAGATGGCTGGGAGGCAGAGATGGCTCTGACCCCCCAAAGGGGGGTGGGCTGGCATGCCCTGGGACCCCAAGCTGGACCTAACTGAGGGGGGCCCTGTTGTCTGTGCCTGCAAGACCTGTCTTGGACTGTATTCCTGTCATCCAAATAAATCTTCTGCTTTACTGGCTGGCTGAGAGTCATGGTGAATCGCAGGAAGCCGGGGGTGCAGGGCCCTGAGTCCCCCAATACTCCGTGACAGGGGGCGACTGCTAAAATCCCCCAGAGCCGTCCCTGGGAGTTGGTGGCACGTGGGAGCAGCTTCCAGGCAGCCAGCACTCGGCCCTTCACCGTAGCACTAGCAGAACGGGGCTGGCTCCTCACAGATCCCCTGCTCTCCCCAGCTCTTCGAAAGGAGTGGGGGCTGGTGGGTTAGAGCAGGGGGGGCTGGGAGCCAGGACTCCTGGGTTCTCTCCCTGGCTCTGGGAGGGGAGTGGGGGCTGGTGGGTCAGAGCAGGGGGGGCTGAGAGCCAGGACTCCTGGGTTCTCCCCGGCTCTGGGAGGGGAGTGGGGGCTGGTGGGTTAGAGCAGGGGGGGCTGAGAGCCGGGACTCTTGGGTTCTCTCCCTGGCTCTGGGAGGGGAGTGGGGGCTGGTGGTTAGAGCAGGGCGGGGCTGGGAGCCAGGACTCCTGGGTTCTCTCCCTGGCTCTGGGAGGGGAGCTGGCTGGGGGAGGAATCCAGCTGTCTTAGGAACCCCCCCAGAGGTGGGCTGCAGAGGGAGAGGCAATCCAGTCTCGCTGGGCTGGGGTGCTGCTGAACTGGGGCACTTTGCTGGCTAATGAGGCAAGACAGACTTGGACCGATTTTTTTAATCTGTACGTGTAGCATTTTGGCGGCGAATATTGATTCTTTGAAGCATTTTAAAGATTTTTGTTATTGATTGGAATGTTCACGGGTATGGGAAATGCGGGGGCGGGAGGGGGGTTGCCGTTTAATATCCATCTAGATTGAGTTAAATCTGTGGAATTGTGCGCACACAACCTGCCACCATCCCCTGTCGAAACACACAAAGCAAACAGCCGCGAATGGCCAAATCGCCCGTGGTTTTATTGTTCATTTCTGGCTGGTCCACGTGGGACAAGTCTGCTTGACAAGCCTCAGTCCCTGAGGTCTGACTTCAACACATCCCTGGGCCGCGTTTGTCTTACTTTGCCGCTCTGGACACTGGGATTGCGATGGCTGGATCTGTGTCAGCTCCCATGTGCAGAGAGGAATGGGGAGAGGTGATTTGATCTGTGTGTTTGGCACTGGAGACTAATTCACCTTGGAAATGGGGTGTGTAGTGAGGCAGTTACCCCGCTCCTTGGATAAGAGGAGTGAGAGCAGCGGAGGGAGGCTGTGTGGCCAGCTGGCCTGGATAAGAGGGCTGTGAGTAAGGAGCCGGGCTGCCTGGGAGAGACAGGGGACCTTCGGGAGAGCAGTGCTGGGGAAGGGGCAGGCTGAGCTGGGGAGCTCAGGCCTGGCAGGAAGGCCTAAGGAGGGACTGGGGCTGCAGGGAGACAGCTGAGTTAGAAAGGCAGCAGGTCCAGCCCCCTTGCCCATGATGAGTGGCCATGACAGGCTGCGTCTGCCCCAGTGAGCTGGGGCTAGTAGCCACTGAGGAAAGGTGGGCCTAGTGGGAGGGGGGTTTCCCTGGGAGACCCAGAGTGTGGGGGCACTGCTGTGGTGCAGCACCCAAGATAAGGGGCACCGTGGGCCGGGAGGGATGTGGGACCTGAAGTCCAGTGGCGGAGACCAGGAAGCAGGTACCGGTAGAGAGACACCAGCCAGCAGGAGGCGCTCTGAGACTGGACTGAGTTAATTCCAGGACTGTCCAGCAGGAGGTGCCGCCCCAGTAAGTCAGCGGCATGCTACACACTGCTACCGAGGCATTAAAGAGACACTCTCTCCTATTTCCCCAGCAGCACCTGTGACTTTACCCTCCCCTCTGGGGCTTTCAGCACAAGATTCCTTCTTGCTGCTAACAAACCCTGGGACAGATTCTGCCACAACAAAACAAATCATTCCCCAGTAGAAACAGTGCAAAATTACGTGCCACCGCTGCGACAGTCAGTTCAGCCCGAAAATCACCAGTCTCCATGTGTACCTTAGCTAACGGTGCAAGGACCTTATAACCTCCACTAATTCTAATTCTGCCATTTTCCCTAGCAACAAATCCTTCTCCTGGATCAGCTCCCTCCTGACCACATATCAGAGGGGTAGCCGTGTTAGTCTGGATCTGTAAAAAGCAACTGAGTCCTGTGGCACCTTTAAGACTAACAGATGTATTGGGAGCATAAGCTTTCGTGGGTGAATGCCCACTTCATCAGATGCATGTGAAAACTTATGCTCCAATACATCTGTTAGTCTTAAAGGTGCCACAGGACTCTCTGTTGCTCCTGACCACAGAAATTTCTGCACCAGTATCTCTCCAACCTTAGAGCACTTTGTCATTAAGTTTAACAGCATGCATATGCTCCCTGCTGGGTTGTGTAGAAGCAACCTTTACAAATCCTGTGTGGTGAGAGGCAGTAGCCTGGGATACCCCTGTGCTCTGAGAAGCAGCAGCTTCATGTGTTACCTGGTGCCTGTTCCCACTCATCCAAGGACATTTATTCCTCAGGTGCTCGGTGGACTTACAATGATAGCACCTTCTGCGCTCCTCTGCTTGTACAGGAGACTTGGGACGAGTAACGGGAGTGGGGAAGTGAACGCCCAGCCTCCTTCTTCCCAGGGGTAAAATCGTGATTCCGCTTTCCACCAACCCTGTACCCCTCTGCCAGTGGTTTGTTTGTTTGAGCAATCCCAAACTGCAGTTAGAGTCTGCATACCCAGCTAATTCACCCACTGCATTTACCTTTTTGTCCCAAAATTACTGTTTTACATCATCACTGCACATATTCAGGAATTGTTCCTGAGTAACCAAATCACACATTCCTTCCAAGCTTGTAATGCCTTTTCCCCTCACCCACTCATCTACCAAACCTCTCATTTCATTTACATAGGCCACATTACTTAATGCAGACTCCTCTTAAGACTCCTGAATTTTACCCTGTAGCTTTCAGGTGTAATCTGGAACTGTTTTAAAATTAGTTCTTTACATTTACCGTCGTTTGAAGCATCAGCAATAGGCATCTTATTGAATATGTCCAGAGCTCTCCCAGTCAATTTTGCAACCGATGTGGTCATTTTTTGATCTTCAGGAATCGCATGGAGAGTGCACAGTCTCTCAAAGGTGATGAAATATTCGGCAATATCACTGGATTCAGCATGTTGCGGGCATAATCATTCCCATTTGTGGATTTTTGGGGAAATGGAGCCAGCTGCTGAAGGGCTTTGTCTCTTCCACTCCATTACGGCCAGTTCATGCTTCGGGGTCGCAGTGTGGGCCTCAGTTTCTTTGCCTTTTAACTCCAGGGCTCGCCGCCTCTCTTTCCTTTTCCTGAGCAGCTTGCCGTGCTAACCGCTGGGCTTCCATAGCCGTCTCGGTGGGCCGCCTCCTCTCTGGCTAACTCTCTTTTTCTTTTCTCTCCAGCTGTTTCAGTTGCAATCATCTCTGGTGCTCCCGCTCTTTTCTGTAACCTGCAGCCTAAAAAGCTCCAACTTCACAATTGCTTTACTGCTTTCACGCATTGTCCTGTTTTTCTCTTCCGACTTCTCTTTCCCAAAATAAGCAAACAGAAAATAACAAACCAGGAACCACTTTGTCTATCCTCCAGCCACCTCGCTTAAAACTCATTTAAAATCACTACCAGTGTCTCAGCGCAATCAGCTGTCCACAGATCCTGCCGACTACGCCACTGTGACAGGTTTGGTCACAGAGACCTCCTTGGGACTGTCACCTGACGTGCTGAAATTACCTCTGAGCCCATTTTCCCTGCCAGCTTGGGACTTCCAGAACCCTGCCTTGTTGAGCCAGACATGCCAGCCTGCTGCAACACAGACCCAAGGTCTGGACCACACCCGCAAAGCTGCAGGCTTTAACCAAAAACTGCTCAGCAGGTCACCTATCTCTAGCACCCAGACACCCAGTTCCCAATGGGATCCAAACCCCAAATAAATCCGTTTTACTCTATATAAAGCTCATAGAGGGTAAACTCATAAATTATCCACCCTCTATAACACTGATAGAGAGATCTGTACAGCTGTTTGCTCCCCCAGGTATTAATCACTTACTCTCGGTTTATTAATAAACAAAAGTGATTGTATTAAGTATAAAAAGTAGGATTTAAGTGGTTTCAAATAATAACAGACAGAACAAAGTAAGTGACCCAGCAAAATAAAGCAAAAACACGCAAGTCTAAGCCTAATACATTAAGAAACTGGTTACAGGTAAAATCTCATCCTCAGAGATGTTCCAATAAGCTTCTTTCACAGACTAGACTCCTTCCTAGTCCGGGCCCAATCCTGTCCCCTGGTACAGCCCTTGTTCCAGCTCAGGTGGTAGCTAGGGGATTTCTCATGACTGGCAGCCCCCTTTGTCCTGCTCCACCCCCTTTTATAGCTTCGGTACAAGGCGTGAATCTTTTGTCTCTCTGGGTCCCCACTCGTCCTTCTAAATGGAAAAGTACCAGGTTTATGATGGATTCCAGTTCAGGTGACAGGATCATATGTCTTTTGAGACCCAAGGCTCCATTCTTCCAGGGCTGGCCCACACGTACCCCGGAAGGTCTGTAAGTAAACAGCCATTTACAGCCAGTTGTCCTACTCAATGGGAACCATCAAGCTTCCAAACCACCATTAATGGCCCCCACTTGGCGTAGTTACAATAGGACCTCAGAGTTATACTTCATATTTCTAGTTTCAGATGCAAGAACGATACATTCATACAAATAGGATGAACACACTCCGTACGTTATAAGCTTTCTAATGATACCTTACAAGAGACCTTTTGCCTAAAGCAGATTCCAGTTAGATGATATTCACCCTCATTAGCATATTTCCATAAAACATTCTGGAGTACAACATCACAATGGCTATCGCGAGACAGCTGGATAACACAGCGGAGGATGCACGTAAAACTTGTGCAGAGACCACCCAGCTGGGAGGGTTGTAGGTGGTTTGGAGGCAGGGGCCGGGACAAGCTGGTGAAGGGGTCGGGGGAGGCTGGGGGGAGGCCTTGAAAGGGGCACAGTGGGGCAGGGATGGGGGGACCCTTTGCACTAGTTCTGACTCTCCGCAACTGTCCTGGGCATGGGCTGTGGCCAGCGCAGTGGGGAGGGCCATGGGGCCCGTGTCGGGGAGGGCGGCGTGGGTGACAGAGCTGAGGTTCTGCAGCCACGGGCTGGCTGGGACCCTCATTGCCATCGTGGTAAGGGGGAGATCTGCCCAAGGGGGGCCCTGCAGGCTGGGGGCCCTACATGTGGTCTCCTAGCCACCCAGTGTCCCTGGCTTCAGGGGGCCATGCCACGAGGTGGAGGGGCGCGGTGCAGACATGGGCCTCCTGGGGCACAGAGAGCCAAGCAGAGATTTCACAGCCCCCCTCTATCTCTCTCAGTGATACAGCTCTGGGAAATGGGCGCGTGCTTCAGTGACAGTGACTGGGATGATGCCAGGGACGGATCTCTGTGCAGGACAGCTCCCAGGATCCATGGCGGTGGCTGGGGCAGAAGTGGTGACTGCTAAACTCCCCCAGAGCTGGCCTGGGGACTTGGTGGCACGTGGGAGCAGCTTCCAGGCAACCAGGACTCAGCCCTTCACTGCGGCACCCTGCTCTCCCTGGCTCTGGGAGGGGAATCAGGATACCTGGGTCCTATCCCTGGCTCTGGGAGCCAGGACTCCTGGGTTCCCTCCCCGGCTCAGGGAGGGGAATGGGGGCTGGTGGGTGAGGGCGGGGGCTGGGAGCCAGGACTCCTGGATTCTCTCCCCGGCTCTGGGAGGGGAGTGGGGGCTGGTGGGTTAGAGTAGGGGAGCTGGGAGCTAGGACTCCTGGGTTCTTCCCCTGTGCCTGGCATGGCTGGTGCTGGTATAGCCATTGGGACCACACTCCAAACCAAACTGGTTCTACTGGTGTGAACGCTCCACTGCCCCATCTGACCGTGCCTCTCAGGTCTCTTGATGTATGCTCGGGTGGGGAGACACGGCTCAGCCCTCCCACCCAGCTGCTCAGTGCCTGGCCCTCGAGCGCCTCTCCCGCTGCATCCTTGGCAAGCGAAAGCGAAACACTGAGCCGAGTCACTGGGAAATTCCCCTGACGGCGCCTCCAGCAGCCAGAAACTTGTCTGGGGGGCGACTTCCTGCAGCTAAACAGGTACCGCTGGTCCAGGGGGGCTGGGAGCCAGGACTCCTGGGTTCTCTCCCCAGCTTTGGGGGAGGAGGGGCATTTAATGGGGTCAAGTGGGGGGTGGGGAGGAGGTGCTGAGACACCCGGGTTCATTCATTGGCTCTTAGGTGACTCCAACAGCTTCTGCAGGTCTCATGGCCTCCCCGGGGCCCCGTTTCTCTTTCCCCCGAGAGCTGGTTCTTTGGCTCCACCACAGCAGTGACGGGCACAGCTGGTGTTTGGCTCTGCAGGGCACCGTGGGGACGTGGCATGTGCCGGGAGATGCTGTGGCAAGGGGAACCGGAGCAGGACAGGGACGGGCAGGCGCGCTGGGCAGCTCAGTCACTTGGCGAGCCCTCGCGGCATGTCCTCGAGCCGGGCGTTATCTGGGGCCTCTGGCCAGGGAGCTCAATTCATCTCCGGGACCGGGGGATGCCCCACCGGGGACCTACGAAGAAAGAGGGCCGAGTTGGGAACCTCAGAGGTGTTGCCGATGGCTAATGCTCTGTCTCCCCCATTCCCCCAGCATCTGATCCAGACTCAGGTGTCCTAAGGGCCCTGCCTGGCCTGTTTGGACCCCACCCAACCACCTGGATGGCCTCCTCCCCTGACGCTGACCTCAGGTGCCTGCTGCAGACCGCCCTGGACGGGGCACCCAAAATCAATGACCGCAACTCAACGGTGCACGGGTGCCCGGCGCTGCGGGCCTGCCCCGGCTGTGGGGCTCTGGTGACCCACACCCAGAAGGGCTGCCCCACGGTGTGGTGTGCCGAGTGCCCGTGCTCCTTCTGCTTCCGGTGCCTGAAAGTGGGTTACTGCGGGTACGAGCTCCCCCGATGCCGCATCAAGAAGAGGCAACAACTGCAGGGCAAGAGAAGCAGCCAGCCCCAGCTGTGAGCCGGGAACATCTTTGTGCCAACAGGCAGGGGACAAACGGATGAGAGGATGGACCCTCCTCCCCACCCCTCCCTTTTTGGGTCCTCGGAAAAGACTTTGGGAGACAAATCAATTCTTTGCTGTGAGCTTCGTTGCTGCTGCTGTGTTCGGGGACCTTGGGCTTTGGTCCCCCTTGTAGTAAGATGAGTCCATGAGACATAAACCCTTGGTATGAGGGCCCGGTATGAGGCCTGAACTAGAGTAATAGTCAAGACATTGTTAAGCAAAGCTGGGCTGTGAGCCAGAGGCAAGTCCCACTCACAGAAGTCGGCAAGAAGAGGGTTGCTAGAAGTCACTAATAAAAGGAACGTGTGCCAAGACGGCACCGGAACAGCTGGGTAGGAACATATCCCCCGCAGATAACAAGGCACAGGCAGACCCAGCCTAAAGACAGTAGAAAAGAACAATATGATGGATAGACAATATGATATGAAAGGACCATACGATGGATAGTTTCATGGATAGTTTGTTCGAACCAACCTGTGCCAGGAGAAGGCAACCCCCTAATAGAGGGGCTGTACTTCAATGCGTCAGCAGGGATGAGTAATCTGTCCTGTAACTGTATAAAAGTTGGTCCCGGAGTGCGCATCTTTGTCTGGCCTAGGGGGGCAGTGGAAAGTCCCGCCACTGACTGAGCCGATCCATTGCCGGGGGCACCAATTCGTAGTATGTCTCATAGAATCTACGGGGAACTCTTACTGTGCTTCGTTTGACAATAAACCTGGCCGGGTTCCTTCGTACCTTACTAGAGTCTGTGGTCTTTGCGGGGGGTCTCTCGGGGTTTGCTGTGTCAGCTACCTGTGCAGAGCCGGGGCAGCACACAGAGGGAACACGCACGCAGCTGACTGGTATCATCATCAAACAAGAGCAGAGCACCACACCGGTAGCGTCTGATGACACCTCTGAGCCAAGAGATGTTCCGACCAGCCCGGGCCAGAGACAGGACCCAGGTGCCACCTCCAGTGGCTCCGGCTGAGACCGGGCGACTAGGTGGGATGAAGCGGGATGAGATTTGAACAGCTCCAGCCCACGGCAATGAATTTCTGTTCTTTGGCCCGGGGGAATCCCGTGCCCCATTCTGGCCCCTGCAGTTCCAGCAGGGCGGTGGTTAAATCAGAGAGGGGCCAGAGAAGGATTTGAAACCCTGCCTCGGACTGAGAGATTCCCGGAGCACACCTTTGATACACACTCTCTGACGTAGCAGACAAAGTAATAACGCCACCCAAGGGCTGGGAGTTGAAGCTGAAATGAGGCATCAATTTGTCACTACGTATGTAATTAGCCAGTGGAACTATTTCTCCATCCCTGGTAACTCTTATAATGAGACGGGCTGTTCTGACAGATCTGCTCGGGTTCCCACGGGGACTCCAGGAGGGCGGGGGGAGGTCTCTGTGTTTTAGGGGGTCGGACTAGGCGATTATGTCGAGTGATGTATGGGACGTGTCAGGCATGTACCGGGATGCACTGAGGACACAACAGAGCTCTAATGGCAGGTACGTATGCTAAATTGGCCTGTGGGTTTTATTGCTACGTGACCCATCAGGCCCGGCGTTCACGGAAGCATCTGGCCTGAGTCGGTCGTTAGCGGTTTGAAATCAAGCTAGATTCATCCAGCGTCTTCGTGACGGCCGGGGAAGTCCCTCCGTCGCCCGGCCCCTGGAGCGCCGGGATCCAAAACCCAGCTAAGGAAGGAACTGAACCAGTGAGGGAACTGGGCCAAGCGGCTGGGTAGGGCATTAGCAACGGGTCACTTGTGATATAAATACCTCCGGCTGAAATGTGTCATGGGGGGACGCACCTTTGATGCCGCACGGGCCGGCTTCCCGGAGACTGATACTGCAGAGAACGGTTGTCCTGCACCGTGTGATTGGTTCGTAGTGATAAACCTGCCTGGAGTCAGTTATTTGGTCTCTTGAGTGTGTTTCACACTTAGCCAAAGTGGGGTCAGCAACTGACTCTGCAATTTCTCAACAGTCACAAGGCTCCCCTCTGCCCTTAGATTCTATGAACACAACATATTGGCCAAATATAAGTTGGGTTTTTTGATGTCTCTCTATTGTTCTCTCCCTGGCTCTGGGAGGGCAGTGGAGGCTGGTGGTTAGAGCAGAAGGGGGTGGAAACCAGGACTCCTGGGTTCTCTCCCCGGCGCTGGGAGAGGGGTGGGGGCTGGTGGCTTAGAACGGGGGGGGCTGGGAGACAGGACTCCTGGGTTCTCTCCCCGGCTCTGGGAGGGGAGTGGGGGCTGGTGGGTTAGAGCAGGGGGGCTGGGAGCCAGGATTCCTGGGTTCTCTCCCCGGCTCTGGGAGGGGAGTGGGGGCTGGGGGGTTAGAGCAGGGGAGGGGCGGAAGCCAGGATTCCTGGGTTCTCTCTCCGGCTCTGGGAGGGGAGTGGGGGCTGGTGGGTTAGAGCAGGGGGCGCTGGGAGCCAGGACTCCTGGGTTCTCTCCCTGGCTCTGGGAGGGGAGTGGGGGCTGGTGTGTTAGAGCGGGGGGGGGCTGGGAGCCAGGACTCCTGGGTTCTCTCCCCGGCTCTGGGAGGGGAGTGGGGGCTGGTGGGTTAGAGCAGGGGGGCTGGGAGCCAGGACTCCTGGGTTCTCTCCCCGGCTCTGGTTTTTCTGATTTGGTGATCTTTTCCTTACTTGGCTTTTGGGGGTTTGGGGTTTTCTGTGGCATCACTTTGCCTGGTCGACTTAATCCCATGTCAGAGTTTCTGAGACCAATTTTATTTACACACACACACACACACACACACTGCTCACTGCTGAGTCTCAGCGGGTTTCTTTGGTCCCCGAATCAGAGGTGAACGTGACAGCAAGGGTGACGGTGCAGGTCACCAACCACAATTTCACTGCCAACCTGGCAGCTCCCTCCTCTGAGGACTATAAAGAGTTTGTCTGCAATTGCACGCAGCAGGCAAGACCCAGAGAGGCCACCGGGACAGGGGCAAACCCTGGCTGAAACATTAGCAAGAGATGTGTTTGGTGGTGAGTGGGCTTCGGAGGGGCCCGAGGGGATGACAATTAGCTGTGATGGATTGGGGCAGGAGGGGGTATTCTGCTGGATATTAGTGGAAGTGTTAAGAACTAGGATTCGAGAAAGCCTTTATGACTAGATGAGGGGGCGATCCAGCTGCCCGCCTGGGGGAATTCCCTGCATTCCTCCAACCCTCCACTCCCCAGGGCCCTATCTCAGTTGAGGGGGCGATGGAAGGGTCGCTGATGCTCCGGCACTCTTGAATGTGCACCCTTCTCCCTTTCAGATGAATATGATTTACAGCCCAGTGCCGGGGATTCGAGACAGAGATTCTGGCTCTGGGGTGAGTACCAGAAATGCCCCCTCATGGGACGCAGGCTGGAGGGCTGGCCAAGCCGCAGCACAGGCAGGGAGAGGGGTCCAGGTGTGTGAGTTTCAGTTCCTGACACCCCTGGGTCCAAAATCTCCCAGCTGGCGTGCAGGGCGCTGCTGGATGCAGCTGACCTTGGATGTGTGTCGGGTGCAGCAGGGATTGACGCCCCGTATGGGAGTCAGTCATGCTCTGCTGGAGGGGAGGGAGCAGGCAGGGGTGCCGGGGAGGAATGTGGGGGGTGCTTGTCTCCTCAGCCCGGGCAGCATGGTGGTGGATCACCGGGTCCTCCTGGCTCTGCCCATCAGCACCAAACTCCAGGCAACGTTGGATGATCTGCTCCAGGAGCATGGCCTCGTTCCAGCCGGATTGCCAAGGCAGCAGCCGTGATACTCTCAGCAGTCGGGAGGCTCGGGAGGTCCTGGGGAAGGTGATTGGGTTTGGCAGGGAGATTCCTCATCACTCGGCCCCAAACTCTCCCGGACAGGGCGTAGGGGGTGCAGATGCTGTAGGGAACAGGGCTTTTCCAGGAATCCTGCTGGGTGGGGCTGGAGCTAGGGCAGCCGGCATGGGGCTGGGGACTTGCGGTGGCTGGGGAAGCCCAGTGATGCACACGCACAAAATGGGAAATGACTGCCTAGGAAGGAGTGCTGCAAAAAGGGATCTGGGGTCACAGTGGACCACAAGCTAAATATGAGTCAACAGTGTAACGCTGTTGCAAAAAAAGGGAACATCCTTCTGGGCTGTATCAGCAGGAGTGTTGTAAGCAAGACTCGAGAAGTCATTCTTCCGCTCTACTCCACGCTGATTAGGCCTCAAGTGGAGTATTGTGTCCAGTTCTGGGCACCACATTCAGGAAAGCTGTGGACAAATTGGAGAAAGTCCAGAGAAGAGCAACAAAAATGATGAAAAGTCTAGAAAAATATGCCCTATGCGGGGTGTCACGGAGTGTGGGGGACTCAGGACCCTGCACCCCCGGCTTCCTGCGATTCACCATGACTCTCAGCCAGCCAGTAAAGCAGAAGGTTTATTTAGACGAAAGGAATACAGTCCAAGACAGGTCTTGCACGTACAGACAACAGGACCCCCTCAGTTAGGTCCAGCTTGGGGTCCAAGGGCATCCCAGCCCAGCCCCCCTTGGGAGGTCAGAGCCCCATCTGCCTCCGAGCCAGCTCTCAACTCTCTAGCTTTTGTTCAGTTTCTGGGGCAAAGGTGTCACCTGGCCTCTAACCCCTTCCTGGGTTCTCATGTTACATGCTCAGGTATTCTCCCTCGGTCAGTCTCCCATCCCCCAATGCAGACTATCCCAGCCAAACTCCCCTGTCAGCATTCACAGACCACAGTAAGAACAGTCCCAGTTCGTCACATCTTTCCCCCTTTCGAGACCGAACTGAGCGGGGTCACTTTAGCCAGTGACCTGGGGAAGTTCGAACCTACCCCCGTTCCCATGGATGCCCCCGCATCCCGCCCATTCCTTGGTGAGAATTACACCAGGCCCCTCCAGTTTCACGCCCCCCCTTAGGTCGGGGGTGCTCCATGGCACTCGTAGTTCGCATGTGGGAAGGTTTATGCGGCTGGTGCCTTTTTCCCACCCCCATACCTCTGGGGCTCCAACTGGGCTGTGGTCTTCTCCCAGCGCTCCAGTCTGGAGGTCTGTGCTTTGGGCTCTCTTGGTTTAGAGCCCCCCTTTTTACCCTGGCCACCTCTGTAAAGGCTCCTCTATGCTGGGCAAGGGTCCTAAAGCCATTTTCCCCTTGTCCCAGGCCTTCCTCCCCCTCTGACAGGGGTCACAGGATCCGCAGTACTGTCGGACAGTAACAAAGACCCCAGGCCAGTAAAAGCTCCGTAGCAGCCTCTGCTGGGTACGCCAGGTTCCCTGGTGCCCTGAGAGGGGAATGTCATGGGCCCGGCACAGCAGCTGGCGGCGATACTTCTGGGGTACCACCAGCTGCCTCCTGATCCCCCCTGACTCCATTTTCCCTGGGGGAGCCCATTCTCGGTACAGGAACCCCTTCTCCCACAGGAACCTTTTCCAGCCACCTCTCCCCATGGTCTGTACCGCATTGAGGTCGGCCAGGTCCCTTATCTTCCGCAAGGAGGGATCTTTCTGCACCTCGGCCTGGAACTCAGCAGCTGGGACAGGGATGGCCACCTGCTCTTTCTCGCCCGCTGGGTCTGAAGCCGCAGCCTCCCTGAACCGTGTCCCTGGGCGTTCCCTCCCCACCGGGTTAGGGTCCTGCGCCTCGGGCAAGGCACCCTCCCCAAGGCCAGGGCGCCGTGCCCCTCGCCGGCTCTGACTACGGGTCACGACCAGGGCACCCTGGGGGTTGCTTGGCCAGTCCTCCAGGTCCCCCCCCATCAACACCTCAGTGGGCAAATGCGGGTGTACCCCCACGTCCTTGGGGCCCTCCTTGGCCCCCCACTTCAGGTGTACCCTTGCCATGGGCACTTTGACTGGGGTCCCGCCCACCCCCCTCAGGGTCAGGTAGGTGTTGGGCACCACCTGATCTGGGGCCACCACCTCGGGCCGGGCCAGCGTGTCACCTCTGCGCCTGTATCCCAGTATCCATTGACCTTCCTCCCATCCACCTCCAGGGGAACAAGGTACTCTCTCCGGAGGGACAGCCCCGCGCCCACCGTATAAACCAAAACCCTGAGTCTGGAGCATCCAGCCCCCTAGAGGAGCTGGCCTGGAGCTCTCCTCCCTCCTTAGCAGGTGGTACTCTGCCAGCCCCCCTTCCCTGGGAATGCTGCCTCTCGCCCGGCTGGGTCTCTACCCAGTCAACCCTCTGTGGGTTCGGTCTGCTCAGTCTGTCCCTGAGCCTGGGGCACTGGGCCCGTATGTGGCCTCTCTGGCCACAGTAATAGCAGCCCATGTCCCGTGGGTCCCCTCGAGCGGGTCGGATGGACCTGACGCTGGATGTTCCCCTTTGGTGGGGGTTCTCCATATTTCCCCGCTGGGAGGTCCCATGGGGACTCTCGCTCTGCGTTGTGGTGGGACTGTTCCTTTGCGACTCCTCCCTGTTATCCCCTGCCCGACTGTTCACAAACTCGTTGGCCAGCTGGCCTGCATGCTGCGGGTTCTCTGGCTTTTGGTCCATCAACCATCACCTCAGGTCGGATGGGCACTGCTCATACACGTGCTCCAGTATGAATAGGTCAAGCAGGTCTCTATAGTTTGGGCCCCAGCTGTCCACTTGCGGGCATACTCCTGCGCCCGGTTGGCTAGTTGTAGGTATGTGACCTCACGGGTTTTACGCTGACTCCGGAGCCTTTTCCGGTACATCTCAGGAGTCAGCCCAAACTCGCGGAGCAGGGCCTTTTTGAACAGTTCGTAGTCCCCTGTCTCCGCCCCTTTCAGTCGGCTGTACACCTCCCTGGCTGTGGGGTCCAGTGAGGGATGAGAAACTGGAGCCTGTCTGCAGGGTCAACCTGGAGCAGCTCGCAGGTATTCTCAAAGGCCGTCAGGAAGGTATCCATGTCCTCCCCCTCCTTACGCTGGGCCAGGAAGCACTGATCAAAGCTCTTTGCAGTCTTGGGTCCCCCCTCGCTCACCACAGCCGGGGCCCCACTGCTCCTCAGCCTGGCCAGTTCCAGCTCCTGCTGACGTTGTTTCTCCTTCTCTTCCTGCTCCTGCTTCAGTTCTTGCTGCCTTAACTCGAGCTCTTTCAGTCTCAGCTCCCTGTCACATTCCAGCCGCATCTGCTCCCGGGACGGGGAGCTCCGCCGGGACGATCCCCTGCTGGCCACCGGGGTCAGGGTGACCCCGGTATTCGCTGGGCTTCCCCCACCCCTCCCCTAGGCATAGCTAGGCAGGGTCTCGGGATGTCCTCAGCAGCAGTCTGACCCCTCCCAGCCATGTCAGGCCCCGGGGCCCACGCTGCATCCGCCGGGCGGCTTCCCTCAGGGACAGGGCTCGGTTCATCCAAGCGATCCCTCTCCTCTAGCTGGGCAATGAGCTGTTCTTTGGTGGACCTCCCCATGCGCAGCCCCCTCTGCTTGCACAGCTCCACCAGGTCGCTCTTAAGGCGTTTAGCATCCATCCTCCTGCTGGCCACTCGCCGGCCTGTGCTCTCCGCTTTCCACCATTTCCAGGGGGACCCTGAGTGTGCCAGCCCTTCTTCAGGTCACCACCTCTCTGCCAGGGTCGAGCTGCAGACTCCTCCGCCCCGGGACCGCTTGCTGCGATCCCCCGGGGGACCCAGTTACTGCAACAGTCCTTCTCTCTGGTCACACACTCCCAGGGGTCAATCACCCCCTGAACCAGATCCACAGGGAGTTTTTTCCCCATATCATGACTCCCAGCCCCGGACCCAGAGCAATAAGGGCTATGGAAATACTACCTCATCCCACTCTCAGGACCCTGCCCCTTGGGGGATGAACCCCTGGATGGCACCACCTATGCCCTACCCGCCACCATGGCAATACTGGACACCATGGACATCATACCCTCGGGAACACATGCCCCGTGGCCGTTCGACCAGGCGCAACACTGATCCAGTGCCGTCTCCTAATGCATATGCTAGTGACACGAGACGCCTGGCAACACAGCCACGTTCCCAGGATAAACCTAGCCCTTCTCCTGGTCCAACAGATCCGGAGTTAGCACCGGAGGAAGCATTACTTCCCCTTCCTCCCACTCCCTCTGATGAATATACAAAATTCCAGGACCTCTTTAAGAGAGTTGCTAGTGACCTGAACATTAACTTGGAAGTGGTTCCCGAACAACAGCATGAGCTAACGAACATCCTACAGCCCCCTTCTTCCTCCAGAGTGGCACTTCCAATTAACGCAGCCCTTTTAGAACCCGCTAAGTCCATCTGGCAGACTCCAGCGACAAGCCTACCTACCTGCAAGCAAGCGGACAAGAAGTATTTTATTTCTCCAAAGGACTCTGAATTCCTTTTTACCCACCCAGCACCAAACTCATTGGTAGTGGACGCTGCGAACCAGAGGGCCAGACAACAGTATTCTCGTTCTGCCCCACCTAACAAGGATAGCAAACGACTGGACTTGTTTGGTCGCAAGGTCTATGCATCCTCCACCCTCCAATTTCGCATAGCTAATTATACTGCAGTCCTGGCAAAATACGACCATAAAAACTATAATAAGTTAATGGACTTTATTGATGACATTCCAGAACAAAGAAAACAACAGTTCAGAGCTATAGTTTCTGAGGGTCAAGCCATTTCACGCACCGCTCTCCAAGCAGCCCTCGATGTAGCCAACACAGCGGCAAGATCTACCGCTACAGCGATAGTCATGCGACGGGGCTCATGGCTCTCCTCTTCCTTTTTTCCTCGCGAAGTTCAGAACACAATTGAAGATCTTCCCTTCGACGGTGACAAACTCTTTGCTGCTAACACGAATGAAGTGCTTCATTCAATGAAAGACTCCAGAACAACCCTCCGGTCTTTAGGTCTCCAGACACCTACGGCAAGAAGACGACAATATCGATACCAACCATACCACCGGCCACGTTATCCCGCATTTACACATGTCACGGAGTATTGGGGGACTCAGGGCCCTGCACCCCCGGCTTCCTGCGATTCACCATGACTCTCAGCCAGCCAGTAAAGCAGAAGGTTTATTTGGATGACAGGAATACAGTCCAAGACAGGTCTTGCAGGCACAGACAACAGGGACCCCCTCAGTTAGGTCCATCTTGGGGTCCCCGGGCATCCAAGCCCAGCCCCCCTTGGGAGGTCAGAGCCATCTATGCCCCCCAGCCCTCTCTCCCTGCCTGCTTCCAGCACTCTGCTTTCAGCGACCCCTCCCACAGCCTTTGTTCAGTTTCCCGGGCTAAGGAGTCGCCTCGCCTTCAACCCCTTCCTGGGTTCTCATGTTACACACTCAGGTATGCGCCCTCGGGCAGATCCCATCCTGCAATGCAGACTATCCCAGAACACTCCCCTGTCAGCATTCACAGACCACCGTGAGAACAGGCCCAGTTCGTCACAACACAACCTTCCCATAGACCGCAGGAACAGCAACAGCCGCAACGTCCACGACCAAGATTCCAGCGACGTCGCCCAAACTCTACAGGGGCGCCTCAACCCCCACCAGCTAATAGGCAGATTTGAAAACTTGGTCGAGGGTTTAGAAAGCAATGCCCTCACTTCAGCCGGCACACCAATCTTTGGACACCGCCTACGACCTTTTTTCCAACAATGGAGGAAGATTACCTCCGACAAGTGGGTCTTAGAGGTAGTTACAATTGGATACGTCATCCCCTTCCTCTCCTTACCTCCCACCCACCCACCCTCCCCGTCCCTCTTCAGGGACCCTTCTCACGAGCAGCTACTCCTCCAAGAGGTGCAACATCTCCTTCATCTGGGAGCAGTAGAAATCGTGCCAGAGCGACACAGAGGGAAGGGTTTTTACTCCCATTATTTCTTAACGGAGAAGAAAAATGGGGGATGGCGACCAATCCTCGATCTCAGGCGGCTCAACAGATTCATCAAAAAGCAAAAGTTCAAGATGGTGACCCTCAATACCATAATCCCAGCGCTGGAGCAGGGCGACTGGTTTTCTGCCCTCGACCTACAAGATGCCTATTTCCACGTCACTATACATCCGGCCCACAGACGTTTCCTCCGATTTACCCTTGGTTCCACACATTTCCAATACAGGGTACTCCCCTTCGGACTATCTACAGCCCCCCGTGCTTTTTCCAAACTTCTAGCTGTAGTCACTGCTCACCTCAGGAGACAAGGGGTAATAATATTTCCGTACCTCGACGATTGCCTCCTCAAAGCTTCAACATTCGACGAGGCGCTCCAGTTCACACGACTCACAGTCGAGTGCTTTCTTTCTCTCGGCCTACAAATAAACAGAGACAAATCCACATTACGCCCCACCCAGCACCTTCAGTTCATAGGCGCAGACCTCGACTCTCGGACCGGGCTAGCATCGCTCCCACCCGATCGCTACAATTCCATAAAACAACTGACCACAACTATTCGCAACAGCCCTCAGGTAACTGCCCAAGACTGCCTGCAACTACTAGGTCACATGGCCTCGTGCACTTTTGTCGTCCAGAATGCACGCCTACACATGAGGTGCTTCCAAGCGTGGCTGGCAACGGTTTACAAACCGAATATGCATTCTTTAAACAAGACTCTCTCCCTGCCTACTCCAGTCAAAGACTCGCTACGTTGGTGGACCGTCCACTCCAACCTTTGTTCTGGAGTCCCGTTTCTTCAACAGGCTCCATCACGCATTCTGACCACCGATGCATCTATGACAGGGTGGGGTGCACATATGTCTCATCACACAGTACAGGGACTATGGTCACCAACCGAGACCTCCCTGCACATAAATGTACTAGAACTTTGAGCCATTCGCAACGCGTGCCGTCACTTCCTGCCACTAATCAAACATCATCACGTACGCATAATGACGGACAACATTGCTTGCATGTTTTACGTAAACAGGCAGGGCGGAGCTCGTTCCCATTCGCTGTGCACAGAGGCTATGAAGCTCTGGAACTGGTGCATTGTGAACAACATCCAGGTATCAGCTGCTTATCTTCCCGGAATCATGAACACCACAGCGGACGAACTGAGCAGACGCTTCCCATGGGACCACGAGTGGGAGATAGACGAGAAAACCATTCACAACATATTCAGCATCTGGGGTTACCCAACAATAGACCTCTTTGCAACTGCAAAGAACAAGAAATGTCTCAATTTCTGCTCCAGAGCAGGACTGGGCAAACATTCCCTGGGGGACGCATTCATGATCTCATGGCACCGAAACCTATTCTATGCGTTTCCCCCGATACCAGTTCTCAACAGGGTTCTGATAAAAATACGAACGGATCGAGCCAAGGTGATCCTCATTGCCCCATCGTGGCCCAGACAACCATGGTTTCCCTTCCTCACCAGAATGTCAATCCAACCACCAATCTCCCTGCCGCTTATTCCGAACCTTCTATCTCAGCAGCACGGTCGTTTTCTCCACCCCAACCTGTCCATGCTTCACCTCAAGGCCTGGTTCCTACATGGTTCTCCCAACGCGAATTAGATTGCTCCGAACAAGTTCAGGAGGTGCTCCTACATAGCAGAACGCAAGCTACTCGCAAGACCTATCTTCAAAAGTGGAAACGATTCACACATTGGTGTTCTGCCAAACATCTTTCTCCTACCTCGGTACCTCTTCCGTTTATATTGGACTATCTCTTGGGCCTTAAGCGATCCGGCCTTTCTTTCAGCTCCATCAGGGTCCATTTAGCTGCTATTACGACTTTCCACGACAAAATTGATGATACGTCTGTCTTTGCTCACGCTACTACGAAGCGTTTCCTCAAGGGCCTACAAACCTTATATCCAGACATTAAACAACCGACCACCCCCCTTCGAACCCCTAGCCACGTGCTCCCTTTTACACCTCTCCATGAAAACAGCGTTTCTAGTGGCAATTACTTCTGCCAGACGGGCAGGAGAAATAGCAGCTCTCATGTCTCATCCACCATATACGATATTTTTTAAAGACAAGGTTACCCTCAGATTGCATCCCAAATTTCTTCCAAAGGTTCACTCATCATTCCATATTAATGAACCCATACACCTCCCGACTTTTTTCCCGAAACCACATGCAAACTCCTTTGAAGCCTCAATGCATACACTAGATGTTCGCAGAGCCTTGTCATTCTATTTGGATAGAACCAAACCCTTTAGAACCTCCTCTAGACTTTTTGTCTCTGTTGCAGAGCGCTCCAAGGGCATGCCTATTTCTACCCAGAGACTCTCGAACTGGATCTCCCAGTGTATCCGACTGTGCTATCAGATGAAAGGGGTTGCACCTCCAGATGGCATTAGAACACACTCCACTAGATCTATGGCTGCCTCCATCGCGTTCTTACGCAAAGTCCCCTTGGCTGACATTTGTAAAGCAGCCACCTGGTCATCTGACCATACTTTTGTTAAACACTATGCCCTTATTCAAGGCCCTTTATCTGACATATGCTTGGGCAGGGCGGTACTCTCGACGGCGTTCCTACCAGATCCGAAGTCCCTACCTCCTTAAGATACACTGCTTTTAAGTCACCTGTAGTGGAGCACCCACAGGGACATCTCTCGAAGAAGAAGAGGAGGTTACTCACCCTGTGCAGTAACTGACGTTCTTCGAGATGAGTGTCCCTGTGGGTGCTCCACTACCCACCCTCCTCCCCTCTACTTCGGAGTTGGGGGGCCTCCGTGGTAGAGAAGGAACTGAGGAGACCGGCCACGCATGCCTTCTATTACCCTAGAGTCACAGCGGGGGGGCAGATTCTGAGCATGCGTGGCCGCTATGAGTACTGCTGCAAAAATCTCCGGGCGAAGGCGCAGGGACGCACCAACACCTGTAGTGGAGCACCCACAGGGACACTCATCTCGAAGAACGTCAGTTACTGCACAGGGTGAGTAACCTCCTCTTGCTGTTGCTGCTCTGTGTGTGTGTGTGTGTTTTTGCAATGTTGCTGTTGTGTGTCTGTGTGTGTTTGCAATGTTGTTGTTGATAACACACACACAACAGCAACATTGCAAACACACACAAACCGTAATAAAAAAATTGCAAATGCACAGAACAGCAAAAACATGGCAAACACACACATAACCAGTAGCAAAAAGATTGCAAACACACAGACCAACACCAACAGAACCATCAAAACACACAGAACACCACAAATATTGCAAAAACAACCAGGAGAAAAAACATTTAAAAAACCAAAACAATTACAAAAAGTTTGTGCTGCAGGGGCTGCTGCTTTAAACATTTTGATTTAATAACCACTGGAACAGTATCAAATGACCCTGGCCCCCAGGACCTGGATTAAAACCTGGCTCGCTGATCGATCTCAAACCGGACTTGTGAGTGGGGAATCGTCACTGAGCAGCGGGAGTAAAGTGGCGTCCCGCGGGCGTCGGCTCTGGGCCCTGCGCTCTTTCACGTTTTTATCAATGAGCCGGAAGGAAACATAAAATCACCCCTGGTAAAGTTTGCCGATGACACAGAAAGTGGGGGAGTGGGAAATAAGGAAGGGGGCAGGGCAGGGCAGGGCACGGATCTGGATCGCTGGGTAAACCGGCCGCAAGCCAGCAATAGGTGTGTTCGTACGGCTCCATGTCACTGTATAGATTCAGGAACAAAGTGCGCCAGCCGGCCCTACGGGACCGGGGCCTCTCTTCTGGGGAGCAGCGACTCTGAAACCAATTTGGGGGCTGAACATGAGCTCCCAGGGCGAGGCTGTGACCAAAAGGGCTGATGCGACCCTGGGCTGTATAAACCGGGGAATCTCGAGTAGGGGCAGAGAGAGGAGCTGGGGCGGGAGGGAGCAGCCCCTTGTTGCTCTGAGTGTTAACGTCTGACCCTGGCTCGTCCCAGGTGGGGCTGGGAGCCAGCTGGAGCCGGGGAAGGCGGCGGTGCCATCAGGGTCCCGCTCTCCGGCCCAGTCTGGCCAGGGCGTCTCTTGGGCTCGAGAAGACAAAGGCCCCGGGGCCGCAGGAGACCGTGATGGTGAATTTCGCTGGTAGGTTTAGTTATTCAGGGGCTTACGCCAGATTGAGACAGGGAGGGGTTCCCCTTGGTGGAATTGCAAAACTACTCCAGATACACCTCACAGTGACCGTCTAAATCCAGAGTCGCTCTTCACCGCTGTCAACCCGGCGTGCTCCAGCTTTACCCCAGGGGCGCTGAGTAAATCCGCTAACACTGTTCTACCTGCAGATTTGGACCCGGGTTTGATGCAGGACACATTCGCTGGAGCAAATCACGTCTAGGGCAAACCACACGTGTTTGCAGCCTGGAACAAAATCTGGCAGAGTCTCTGAACCGACCTGGGCAAAAATGTTAACCAATATGGGCAGAGAGAGAGAGAGAAAATGCTTTTCCCCCTCCTCCTCCCCATAATTAGGCACGGCCAAACTCAATTTTGTTTATAATTTTGACAATAACAATGTTTATTGTGAAGCATTTTAACAATATGTGAATCTGTTTTTACAGTGGTGCAGAATTATGGGGTTCACACTTTTCCCAATATTTATGGATCAAAGTTTTCACAGTGGGGACAAATTGGGTGGGGGGTTTCAGACACTATCGGATGACAGGAGACGCAGTTCAGAAAGGGAAAGTGCTATGCGTGTTCAATTGTACCACATGTCAAAATGAATGGAGCAGACTCTCTTCCATCGAGCGGCAGTCGGTTCCCAAGAGGCATTTTTCTGCCTTTGCCGAATCGATGGAATATTGATGGAAATATTTTATGTTTGGCCAGCCTGGTGAAACCGACGCTGGCCAATAATCTAACTCTTCCCCGGCCCGGTCTCCACTAGGACACGAGGTCAGTAGAAACCCCCACACATACACTCAGAGGGGTGAAAACCCCGAGTGATGCCGTTAAAACCGATCTGACCCTAGTGCAGACAGCGCTCAGTGGACGGGACAGGAGAGTTCTCCTGCCTCTCGGGGAGGTGGTGCAGCTGGGCGACGGGAGAACCGCAGCCATTGCCATGCGAACGAGGCCTCGGTTGACCCATCATCCCTGAACTGAGCATCCCGGCCCAGGTCTCGCTGTAACCGGCCGTGGGTGAGACCGGCGTTGGGGCGCGCGTGGCAGATGGGGGGCTGGACAGCTGGGAAGGGCTCTGAGAGTGGAGGTGTCTGGAATGGTCCTGGGGTTGGGGGCCGAACCCAGGCCAGCTGAAAGGGGAAGGGGCTGCAGAGGTGGACTCTGGGGGAGGGGCTCAGGTGGGTCCCAGCCAGGGGAGATATGGGGCAGGGATCTTAGGGGCAATGTGGGGAGGATGGGTGGATGTGGGGCAGACGGACTTTGCTGCAGGTCCCTGCTCCCAGTGCTAAGCAGTTCTGTTCTGTGCTGTGTTCCTGACGGCTAATGACCCGTCTGTCACACGCTGGCTGGGAGACCCGGCTGGCTGCAGAGTTGGGGGGCAGGGCCCCTCTGGCTTCCCCAGGGGTCCTGTCTGGGTGGCTGAATGCTCCGTGGTCAGACCCGGGACAGCTGTAGCCGGTGCCCTAGCCAGCCAGTCCCAAGGGTAGTCACGCCAGCCCAGAGTCCTGCCTGGCTTCATACCGAGCAGTCCCAGAGCTTCGTGACACCGGGGTCGCCCCACCGGCTGAGATGTCTGTGGGAGATGCAGCATGGCCGGGGGGACCTAGCCAGCAGAGGAGAATGGGACCCAAACGGCACCTCCCCGGGGGCACCAGCAGAGACGTGTTCTGGTTTGCAGGGGTGCCTCCGACGGGTGCCGGTTTCGGCGGAGAAGGATGTGCGTGGCCGGGGATTTGCTGTGGCCGCAAACCCAGTTTCCCAACAGTTCCTGCCGGGACCGAACCCTCGAAGGGCTCTTGAAACTTTGCCAAGTTCAGTGCCAGATAAGATAAAAGCACCTCTATTGTCCTTGGGGAGCGTTGTGGGCTTGCCAGACGGTGACATTCACCGCCCTCTCCAGATAGCAGGTGTGCAGCCGATTGGCGCAGCCAGCCAGTGCCTGGAGCAATAAGCCGCTATCTGCGTGGGCCGGCTGGACGGGGAAGTCAGGTAACAAAGAAGCTCTTGTAGGCTGTGCAGATAAGCAGACAGACCTTTCGTGTCACCGGGGACAAGTGATGAGCTGCGTATCTCCTTGCGGGAAGAAGGCGGAGAAGGAATGAGACCGGGGGTCAGATACATCCCCCCTTTTGCCGTGGGAAGCTCGGCTGGCTCTGGGCAGAGCCAGGGTGTGTCTATCAAGGCCAGAGAGCGAGATGAGGAGGGTTTTAGCAGGGACCACAGCGTATCCGTCTAATCCGACGGGCTGGTCAGCGCTGGGGGGACACGTGCCTGCCTCCGGCCCTGTGATCTCTAGCCCGATATGCAGTGGGAAGCTGTCCCACGCCCCAGAGGCTGGTTTATTGCCCCTCCGTCGCCCTTCGGCCCGTGAAAGTGAAAGGCGGAGCTCAATCTCCTGTTAATCGCTTGCCAAGGTGTGAGGCAAAGGTTCCCGGCGCAGTGGGGTGAGGATGGGCACAGGGACGGGAGAGGGGCAGCGCCACGGGGCATTGCTCCCCTGACGCTCAGGGTAAAGGATGAAGACGCTGCTGGCCCTTGTCCTCCTCCTCTTCCTCAGGCGCTTGGCGTCTTCGCACCGGCCAGGAGGTGAGTGCAGCCAGTGGTGAGACTCCTGTCTCAAGCGCATCTGGTGTTTACTGAGTTCGTTAAGTTCTCCGGAAGTTCCCACGCCGGGGATGCAGCCGTGAGGTCTCCGCAGGACCTCCGGGTCCCCTCGTCATTTACCATCCCAGATCCAGATACCCCTCTGCCCCCTCTAGGGTCCCGGTGAGACGGGGTCCAGGGCAGAGGCAAGGAGATCTGGGGCAGGGGGGCAGGAGGGGTGAAAAGGTTTCATACAAACAAGAGGGAGTCATTTTTGACCCAACACGTAACTCACCTGTGGAACTCCCTGCCACAGGATATTGTGATGGCCAAAAGCATAACTGGGGTCTGAAGAAAACTAGATAAGTTCACAGAGGATCGGACCATCGATGGCTGATGGCCAAGAGGGTCAGGGCGACCCGAAACCTCTGGCTACTGGAGGCTGGGAGTTTGTGGTGTGGTCGGAGCTGAGTTGGGCCCAGGATACAAGAGAGACAAGATGGGGGAGGTAATTGCTTCTGTCGGGGAGAGAGACGAGTTTACACAGAGCTTGGTTCCAGGCCTGGGAAAGGGACTTCCAGCGTCACAGCAAAATGCAAGGTGGGGCCGATTATGTAGCATGTATTGTAAAAAGAAGAACAGGAGTACTAGTGGCACCTTAGAGACTAACAAATTTATTAGAGCATAAGCTTTCGTGGACTACAGCCCACTTCTTCGGATGCATATAAGGTGCCACAAGTACTCCTGTTCTTCTTTTTGCGGATACAGACTAACACGGCTGCTACTCTGAAACATGTATTGTAAGGGACCATTCAAGGGGAAGTGGCCCGTTAACACCACAGCAGTCCTAGGACAATACAGGGGGGTTAGTGCTCCCTGATGTTTGGTGTCTGGCGGAGTGATGAGTTTCAGCTCCCGGCTCGTCTCTGGGCGGCGGGGGGCAGGTTTGCTTTGCAGACCAGGCCGAGAGCTCAGACAGGAGGCGATCGCTTTGGGAGAAGGGTTCGCCCACTGGTGACCGGGCGGTTTTTGTCTTTGATCATTTTCCTGCGTGAGTTCAACCCTGGGGGCGCTGGCCTGGTTCCCCCCCACGTAATGGCTGGTGAGGTATTCAGCGCCCTGGAGGCGGTACCCCAGGCGGGCGTGGGACCCCTGGATCTGGAAATGAAGGGGGGGGGTTGTGCCCCTTGTTCCGGCAGAGGCTGGCTCCCCTTGGAGTTGGTGGGTCCTGGTCTGCAGGGCGCTGGCGCCCGATGATGAGTCTGGAGAGGTTTGGGGTTGTTCAAAGGCCAGAAGAGGGGGTTCGGGAAGGATTTCTTCCAGGGCGGGGTCTGGGTTGTAATTGTTTGATGACACCCCCTATGCGTGGTGGGTGACGCTAGGAGTGTGCGGTTGGAAGTGGGAGGTTATTTCTCTCAGCGTATGTGGATGGCCAGTTCCGTGCTGCGATCTACTTCTCCAGGTGAGCAGCCCTGTTTGGTGAAGGTGGGATTGAGCGTGTGACGGTGCGTATCCTGGACTCGGCGCTTATTCTGCGGCCTCGGCGGGCCTGGCTGCAGATCACCGGTGTCTTAGTGCGTTCAGGGTGGTGGCGGGTCTGGGAAGGGAGGCGGGGCGATCTGGGGGGCTCTTGGAGACGGTTATCTGTCCGATTCCACTATTAAAGCTAATTGTGTCGAGGAAGCTGACGTTGGCGCGGGCGAGCTTGATGGAGGTGGTTGAAGTTGTGAAATCTCTGAAAGTTTCGGTCATCTGTCCAGACATGTGTCATGGGTGGGCGGGGAAGGGGGAGGGAATCTCTCTGTACGGCCCTGTTCTGCGCACTCCTCCGGCATACGGGGGAAAGAGAAGGGGACAGCATGGTTCTGCTGGGAGATTCCAGGAACGGGGAGGGGACCGGCACCAAGGCAGGTGTTTATGGGTGAGGGGGAAGGTGAATCCTCTGCTGCCAGGATCCAGGACTTAGGGACATTTTCACCATCTAGCCCATGTCAGCCGATTTCACCCGCTTCCCCCTGCATGAGCCCCGTAATTTGCCAACAGTTACAAGTTGCCACAGAGCTTCTGTAGGTCTTTGAGCTGGAGTTCCCGGGAGCAGGGGAAACGGGGCTCCCGCAGCACAGCTTGGAAAGGACAGACTCGGAGGTGGGTCGTTTGCGCCCGTCACTCGAGTTGTCCCCCCGAAATCCTTTGATCTATTCTCCCAGGGCTCAGCGTAGGAGAGACCCGAACCCAGCCGTGCAATGTTCTCCCCGCAGGACCCCCATGGCGGCCGGAGAGGGAAACGCTGCATGAAGGAGGCGACGCACCAGCCAGGGGCTGGGGTGCTGGGGCGCCCACGGGTGCCGGAGCAGGCGTTTGGGGTGATCTCGCACCTGGCGTGAGGGTAGAGGCCGGGAACCCCCGGCACCCGGCGAAGCATGAGGAGACCGAGCGCAGGATTCCAGTGCCAGGAGAGAGACACAACACCAGCGACTTCACAGGCTCTCCCGGCAGCCCCGCTGCGGCCAGGCCACTGCCCGTCCCCCAGGGCCCCGGCACCACGGCCAGGCCAGCTCCCCCAGCTAACGCCTCGGCCACACCCGTCCCGGCTGCCAGCCCCAGGGCCTCGGCCGCCATCACCCCCCACACCCCTGCTACACCCGCCACTGTCTCTGCCGTAATCACGGCTACACCCGCCGCTGCTGTAACCACAGTGACACCCATCACCGCCACAAGCACTACCGCCGCCTCAAGTACAACCGCCGCTACCCTCATTCTCACAACTACACCTATCACCACCTCCACTACCCCCACAACTACACCTTACGCTTCACCCCATACTGACACCACCATAACTACACCTAACACTACACTCTCCACCTCAACCACAGCAACACCTGACACTACACCCACCACCAACACCTCAGCTATCCCAACAACTACACCTTACATTCCACCCCTTACTGACATAATCACCACCACCACAACTACACCTAACACTACATTCACCAACAACACCACAACTACATCATCAACAACTAAACCCACCACCTCCACAACTACACCTGAGACTTCACCCCTTACTGCTACTATCACCACTACACCTAACACCACACTCGCTACCAACACCACAACTACACCTAACACTACACTTGCCACCTCCACCACAACTACATCATCTACAACTACACCCTCCACCTCTGCAACTACACCTGACACTCCACCCCTTACTGATACCATCACCACTACACCTAACACTACACTCACTACCAACACCACAACTACACCTAACACTACACTCGCCACCTCCATCACAACTACACCATCTACAACTCCACCTATCACCTTCACAACTACACCTGAGACTTCAGCCCTTACTGACATAATCACCACCACAACTACCCCTAACACTACATTCACCACCAACACCACAACTACACCTTCAATAACTGAACCCAACACCTCTACAACTACACCTGAGACTTCACCCCTTACTGCTACTATCACCACTACACCTAACACCACACTCGCTACCAACACCACAAGTACACCTAACACTACACTTGCCACCTCCACCACAACTACACCATCTGCAACTACACCCTCCACCTCTGCAACTACACCTGACACTCCACCCCTTACTGATACCATCACCACTACACCTAACACTACACTCACTATCAACACCACAACTACACCTAACACTACACTCGCTGCCTCCACCACAACTATACCATCTACAACTACACCCTCCACCTCTGCAACTACACCTGACACTCCACCTCTTCCTAATACCACCACCATCACTACAGCTAGCACGACACTCGCCACCTCCACCACAACTATACCCATCACCCCAACTACACCAACCACAGCTACACCTGACACTACACCCATCACCACTACATCAGCTAACCTCACAACTACAACAACACCTACTACCACTGCCACCAACCCACCCACTTCCACAACTACCACCACCAGTGCTACACCCACTACGACTATGAGCACAAGCACTGCTGTGTCCTCGCCCAGCCCATCCTGGAGCACCACGACAGCAGGTGGGTGACTGTCTCATAGGGTGAATGTTGTGATGAGCCATATAGCCATGAATGGACATTTTGCTCTTACACATTTATACCGTGTATTTTTATGTTGTGCATTAAGAACAAATTCCCCAGTAGTGTAAATCCTAACTCCTGTCAGAACTCCTGGATTCTCTCCCGGCTCTGGGAGGGGAGTGGGGGCTGGTGGGTGAGAGCGAGGGGGCTGGGAGCCAGGACTCCTGGGTTCTCTCCCTGGCTCGGGGAGAGGAGTGGGGGCTGGTGGGTTAGAGCAGGTGGGCTGGGAGCCAGGACTCCTGGGTTCTCTCCCTGGCTCTGGGAGGGGAGGGGGGGTGAGAGCGGGGGGGCTGGGAGCCAGGACTCCTGGGTTCTCTCCCCGGCTCTGGGAGGGGAGTGGGGGCTTGTGGGTCAGAGCAGGGGGGGCTGGAGCCAGGACTCCTGGGTTCTCTTCCTGGCTTTACCATGGTCTCTTGGTGGTAGGTCACTGATTTCTCTGTTCTCTCCCCCACGTACCAGCGCTAATGACAGTGACCAACCTCTGTACGGTGCTTTGCTGGCTGGGGCTGGGGCTGCCTGGGAGGGGGCCGGGGGTTGTCCTGTCCCACCTGGTGCTGAGCTGCTGGATGACGGTTTGTCTCTTTCAGCGCCCTGTCAGAACGGTGGCACTCCAAATGGCACCGAGTGCCTCTGCCTGGCTGGCTACTTCGGCCCCCGCTGTGAGTTACTGGACACCAGGTTCTGCCAGAACGGGGGGGTCTGGACCGGGGCAGAATGCAAATGCCCCCCCTTCTTCCAGGGGCCAGAATGCGAATTCGCCGTGGGCACCATCACACTCCAAGTCGGTAGGAAGCTCTGCTTCGGTGTCCGGGTTAGACCAGCCCAGCTCCGTGCCCTCTGAGTGCCCTGTGAAGTCCGGACTGGAGCATCCCGGCCAGGCCATGAGCCAGGCCCGTCCTCCCTCACCTGGGAGAATAAAGGTTTGGTGCCTGGATCCGAGGGTGACCAGTGTCATGGAGTGTGGGGGAGTCAGGACCCTGCACCCCTCTTCTTGGGATTCCCCGGGACCCTCAGCCAGCCAGGAGAACAGAAGGTTTATTAGATGACAGGAGCACAGTCCCAAGCAGAGCGTGTAGGTACAACCAGAACCCCTCAATCAAGTCCTTTTGGGGAGCGCAGGGAGCTTAGACCCCAGCTTGGGGTTCCCTGTGTTGCAACTCCCAGCCCCAAACTGAAACTCCCAAATCCCTCCAGCAGCTCCTCTCTTCCCCCTCCCCCCTGCTCCTCCTCTCCTTTGTCCAGTCTCCCAACCCCCCTCCTGGCTCAGGTAGCTTCCTGCAAGGGAAGTCCCCCGTCCCCAATGCAACCCCCCTGCAACATTCCCAGGTCAAATTTGCCCCACTCCCTGCCCCGCTCCCTGCTCCCTCCCTGCCCCGCTCCCTGCTCCGCTCCCTGCTCCGTCACACCCAGACGTCCTGATATTATCGGGACCATCCCGTTATTAGAAGCTTTGTCTTATACACGCAACTATCCCCTTTTTCCCGATTTTTCACACTTGCGCTCTGGTCACTCCAGGCCTGTCTGTGCTGGATAAACCAGTTTAATTCCTGGTCTGCTAAGGATGAGGACAGCATGGAGGGTGGGTAGGGAGACGGGTAACTGCTTATAATAGTTGGGACACCCCCCATTCAGGGCCCCCACTGGCTCCTTCATAAAACCAAAGTTTTATTTGGCACCGAAAAGGGCTTTTTTTATGGAAACAAAAATAATTCACAGGAACATTTTGATTCCCCCTCCCAAAATTCCCCATTTTCCACTAAGTTGCCGGATGTTGTGTTTGTGTTTCATATTCAGGTGTCTCCCCCGCGCCCCCCCCCCCCCCCCCACATACACACACGTAGGGTGACCAGACAGCAAATGTGAAAAATCGGGACGGGGGTGGGGGTAATAGGAGCCTATATAAGAAAAAGACCCAAAAATCGGGACTGTCCCTATAAAATCAGGACATCTGGTCACCCTACACACACACTCCCAGTGCCAGTGTCGATGGTTGGTTTGATTATTTTTTTTATCACACGGCGGGAAAACATTTTCCAATAGGGCCAGTTTGGATTTTCCAAAATCAAAACACTTTTGTCTCCAGAAATTCCAATTTTTGAACCAAAAACCTAAACAAATCAGAAAAAAAAAAACACCCAAGAATGTCAGACAAGAAAGACTTCAGGTGGCTGTGAAATGTTAGTGATATTTCAAGTCACTCCAGGGCCCTGCTGCTCCGTCTAGTCCAGGCTGGAGCCCCCCAGTCACCCACTTACTGCTGTGGGCAGGACCCTGGAGGCTCCAGTTCCACCCCATAGTGCCCAGCCCCAGAGAAATTCCCAGAGCCGAGCGATCAGAAAAGCCTCCCACTGTGACCTAACCATCGCCCGTGACAGAGACGCCAGCCCGACCCACGGGAAGCTGTTCTGAGGGTTCGTTCCCCTGATCCGGAAAAGAATTGGCCCCGGATTTCCAGTCTGAATTTGTCTGGCTTCGACTCCCAGCCCTTGGCTTGGGTTGGACCTGGACTGGCGAGGCTGTTAAATGTTTGTTCCCCCTGTCGGTACTTCCGGACCGGGACCGTGTCACCCGTTCACCTGCGCTGTGTTGAGCTAATTCGATCGAGATCTTTGAGGCTCTTCTCTGACCCCCACCTCCATGGACCCACGTCCCGCTGTGGGATCCGGCAGCCCAGAGCCAGCATCATAGACTCACAGAATCTCAGGGCTGGAAGGGACCTCAGGAGGTATCTAGTCCAACCCCCTGCTCAAAGCAGGACCAATTCCCAACTAAATCATCCCAGCCAGGGCTTTGTCAAGCCGGTTCTTAAAAACCTCGAAGGAAGGAGATTCCACCACCTCCCTAGGTAACGCATTCCAGTGCTTCACCACCTCCTAGTGACACAGTGTTTCCTAATAGATTCATAGATTCTAGGACTGGAAGGGACCTCGAGAGGTCATCGAGTCCAGTCCCCTGCCCGCATGGCAGGACCAAATACCGTCTAGACCATCCCTGATAGACATTTATCTAACCTACTCTTAAATATCTCCAGAGATGGAGATTCCACAACCTCCCTCGGCAATTTGTTCCAGTGTTTAACCACCCTGACAGTTAGGAACTTTTTCCTAATGTCCAACCTAGACCGCCTAATAGCCTAATAGCCAACCTGGACCTCCCCCACTGCAACTTGAGACCATTGCTCCTTGTTCTGTCATCTGCCACCACTGTGAACAGCCGAGCTCCATCTTCTTTGGAACCCCCCTTCAGGTAGTTGAAGGCAGCTATCAAATCCCCCCTCATTCTTCTCTTCTGGAGACTAAACAATCCCAGTTCCCTCAGCCTCTCCTCATAAGTCATGTGCCCCAGCCCCTGATCATTTTTGTTGCCCTCCGCTGGACTCTTTCCAATTTCTCCACATCCCGTCTGTAGTGGGGGGTCCTGGTCCCGCAGGGCGCAAAGTGGGTGCCTGGCTCCTGGGGATTCTCACTGGGGTTTCTGGTCTCTCCCCCGCCAAGAGGTGAATGTGACGATGGACGTGAAGCTGCAGGTGATCAACCGCGAGTTCACTGCTGACCTGGCCAACGCCTCCTCCCCGGCCTGGCGAGGGTTCGGGGCCTTTTTCACACAGCAGGTGAGCCCCGGGGGAGAAACCGGGATGAGAGGAAAACCTGGTAGGGGGGTGTCAGGGTGAGAGGCCTCCGGCTGGGGCCAGAGCCACGCGCTGCCTCAGTTTCCTTAGCTGTGTAATGGGGAGGAATGGACCTGAGTCGGGGGGGGGGGGGGGGGTTCCCAGCGTTGGTTTGCTGGCGAGGGCCGAGCTGGGGGCACTGGCAGCATCCGTGGTGTGGCTGGGAGCCCCACCGGCCCCTGGGTTCCCCCCTCCCCAGCTTGGTGCACGTGGGCCAGGGCAGCCCCGGCTGGTGATGTGTGTCCCCTTTCCCTTCCAGATCAAGCCGGTTTATAGCCAGATCCCGGGGTTTCAGGACCTGGAGATCCTGGAGCTCACGTGAGTGTCAGAAACCTGGGACCCCCGGCGCCACCCATGGGCCCCAATCACTGGGGCCCCAATCACTGGCACCCCCGGGTGGGTAGCAGATGTTCCTGCTAAGATCCCCCACCCGACCCCCTGCCAGCACCGACATGTCGAAAACGGCCGGGGGGGGGGGGCGGGGCGTAGCAGGCTGCTTGCACAGAAAGGGAGGGATCCGTGTGTGTGTGTGTGTGTGTGTCTTTGCACGTGTGTGAGCAGGTGTGTCCTTGCGTGTGTGTGTGTGTGCAAACATGTGTCCTTGTGCGTGTGTGTGCATGTGTGTGTACGTGTGTGTGCCTGTCTATGCAAGTGTGTATGTGTGTGTGTGTGTCCATGCACATGTGTGTGTGAGCACGTTTGTGTGCACATGTGTGTGCTGCTACCTTGCTACCTCGGATGCACCACTCCCCAGCCACACATGGGGCGATGATGGAGGCTGACCTGGGCCAGGGACGGGGGGCACCCCACACAGTGGAGCAGCCCCCGGGTCCCCAGGACTCTCTCCTGGCAGGTCCCCATGGGTGGGGCAGGGGAGGCGGGCGCAGGCTGATGGGCCCCGGGCGTTTGCTTCCCCAGGCTGGGCAGCGTTGTGGTGGCCCACAGGGTGGCCCTGGCCGTCCCTGTCACCGCCCAGCTCGAGGCCACGCTGGAGAACCTGCCCCAGCGGCTGGAAGAAGAGATCAGGCTGGCGGCCCGCGACCAGGTCGTCTGCACCAGCAGCTCGCGTGAGTCTCTGCCCCCCGGCGGGGGCGGGGGGAGACACACAGGGCAGCGAACCCCCCACACACACACAGGCCTCGACCCCCTTCCTGTCCTGGGCGGGGACGTTTCAGACTGCACCAGCGTGGCAGTGATTGGGGAGGGAGGGTGGATGGAGGGGGTAGGGGTAGAGGGGATGGGGGGTGGATAGGGGGGTTGGATGGACAGAGGGACGTATCTGGGGAGGAGGGAGGGAGAGGTGGATGGACAGACAGCAGGACGTATCTGGGGCGGGACGGGCAGAGGGATGGAGAGGGGGAAGGAGGATGGCGGGGGCGGATGGGTGGATGGACGGACAGCGGGACATATCTGGGGCGGGACAGGCAGAGGGACACTCTAGCAAAGCCGGGAGGGGGGCAGTTTGCCCCCTCGCTGCCCGGGACGTCCCCAGCCGCCAGACACCCAGGGCGTCCCTCTCGGTCTCTCTCCGTCCCCAGGGGCTCTGTGTTTCAATCCCTCCTCCACCAAGGTGACTGGGCGGACAACGACAGAGTTCAACGGTGCAGGTGAGCCCCTCACCCTGCTCCCTTGTGGGATGTCGCACCCCCAGAACTGCCTCCTCCCCCACCGCTCTCTCACCGGCCCCTCCTCTCCCCTCCCCAGAGTTCTGCAGGCAGACGCTGCCCCCCGGATACAACGCCCACTTCTTCCCCCGCCCGACGCCCGACGGCTTCACCTGCGCCTCCCTGTGCAGTGTGGGGGTGCCGGGCGCCCTCGGCTGCAATGCAGGACAGTGCCGGGTGTCCCGCGCCGGCGCCCACTGCCGGTAAGTGTCACCCGCGCCCCCGCGGCGAGGGTCCCTCCCGTACAGCGGGGAAATGAGACACACAGCCCGGGTCCCACCCTGGCCAGGGAGCTCCCCCTTCCCGGCCCTGTCCATAACCCCAACCCGTATCCCCCGCCCCCCGGCCCTGTGCCCTAGCCCCCATTCCCCTCTCGGAGGGGATCCTCCCCCACCCTTGCTCCGTGCCTAGGCCTGGCCAAGGTCGACAGCAACTGGCGATGTCTATTTTGAAGCGTTTTCTTTTTCGGTTTGGATCCGTTCACATGCTCACGGTCGCTAGCAGACAAAGGTCCAGCCCGGTTGGGGTGACCAGACAGCAAGTGTGAAAAATCGGGGCTGGGGGTGGGGGGGTATTAGGCGCCTATCTAAGAAAAAGCCCCAAATATCAGGACTGTCCCTATAAAATCAGGATGTCTGGTCACCCTAAGCCCGGAGGCTGACGCAAGACAAACACCGGCTAGAAATAAGGCACCAAATTCCCAACTGGGAGGTTTATTAACCACGGGAACAATTTTCCCCGGGGTCCTGCTAGAGTCTCTGTCATGGGCAAGTTTTAACTCCAGACTGGCTGTTTCTAACGCATCTGCCGCGGGGATTATCTGGAGGCAGGTTTCTGGCCTGTGTGATACAGGGGAGCAGACAAGATTAGGGTCACCCGACAGCATGTGTGAAAATTCAGGACAGATTTTTTCGGGGGGTGGGGTGCATAGTTGCCTATATAAGACAAAGCCCCTAATATCGGGACCTTCGGCCATCCTTAGACGAGAGGATCACAATGGTCCCGTCCGGCCTTGGAATCGAATCCCTGACGTTTTGGGGGATTGGACCATGGCAGGGTGAGACAGCCGCTGTTTTAATGACAATAGGCGCCGAGGGGCAGAGCGTGAAGCTTTTTATAACCACCAGAAACCAGCCACTGTCAGCGTCACAGCAGGTCAAAAGCCACAAGGCCCCCAGCCTTAACGTGTCAGCCCTCGGCCAGCGTCCTGCCGGCTTCACCCATCTGCACCGGGGCCAGGGGAATGGCACGGGCGTCCCGTGAAACGGGCCTTTACCGATTTAAAACTCAAATCGTTCCAAGTCTGCCTATGCCCTGACCCCCGACCTCTAACCCTAACCCCGACCCCTGACCCTTACTCTGATCCTAATCCCTGACCTCTGACCCTAGATCCTAACCTTGATCCCTGACCCTAATCCTTTGCCGATTTAAAACTCAAATCGTTCCAAGCCTGCCTATGCCCTGACCACCGACCTCTAACCCTAACCCTGACCTGCTACCCTGATCCTAATCCCTGACCTCTAACCCTAACCCTAGACCCTAACCTTGACCCCTGACCCTAACCCTAACCCTTTACCGATTGAAAACTCAAATTGTTCCAAGCCTACCTAACCCCTGACCCTAACCCCTGACCCCTGACAAAAAAAACTGACTGACGCTAAGCCCTGACCCCTAACCCCAACCCTAACCCTAACCCTGACCCCAACCCAAATCTTAAACCCGTAACCCTCACCCCTCTTCTCCCTTGGGCAGGGAAGTCTCTGTCTCCCCCCCAGCCATAACCCCTGACTCTAGCCCCATTGAGGGGGTGGAGCAGACGGGGAAGGGGCTCAGGGCCCGTTCTCACTTGCTGCGTCTCCCCCCCCCCCCCCCCCAGCTGCCCGGTGAGCGGCCGGTTCTGGTACTTGGGAGCGAGCTGCGAGGTGCAAATTGACCGGGTCGGCGGCACCGTCAGCATCGTCGTCATCGCGGCCTTCGTGCTGCTCAATGGCGCCCTCCTGCTGGTGAGAGACCCCGCCTGGCCCGGGGGGGGGGGGCTGGACCCCTGGAGAGGTGGGGGGGACACCCTGGGGAGGTGTGTGTGGGGCCTGCGACTGGCTCCCCTGGGATATTGTGGGAGGGGGGACCCTGTGACTGCCCCCCCAGTGAGGGGTGGGACCCTGTGAATGGCTCCCCTGGAGCGCTGTGGGGCGGGACCCTGTGGCTGCCCCCCCCGGTGAGGAGTGGGAAGGACGCTGCAGCTGGCCCCTAGGGAGCTGTGGGGGGGGACCCTGCGGCTGTCTCCCCGGGAGGAGTGGGGGGGGACCCTTAGGCTGGCCCCTGGGTGGTGGGGGGGGACCCTGCGGCTGTCTCCCCGGTGAGGAGTAGGGGGGGACCCTGCAGCTGGCCCCTGGGGAGCTGTAGGGGGGGGAACCCTGCGGCTGACCCCTCCCCCATGGAGGTGGGGGGGGCACTTTTCTGTTTATGCTCCTTCCTTGCAAGATCTCACAACTCTTCTCTGTGTCACCCCTTCCCCACTTTTGGCTGCAGACCTACAGGTCAAAGGTCAGGGCGTGCCTGTGCTGCCATTGGGGGCGTTGACGTCACCGCCTCCCCCCTGGCCTGGCCCCCAGGGGAGCCAACGGGCCCGGCCCCGTGGGGGGAGGGGAGCCCCGTGCAGCTGACCGACGCTGACTGGAACCTGGGCTGGGTCACCCAGCACCATGGTGAGGGGGGCACATGTCCTATCTGGGATCTGTACAGCACCTGGCGCGACGGGGAACCCTGGTCTTGGCTGGGGCCGCTAGGATCTGCCAAGATCCCCACCGCACTGCTTTCACGAGTGGACAGGAAGCCGCTGGAACGCCGACCGCTGACCACATGGGCTGACAGCGGGGACTTCTGGGGAGGGGGGTTTTCGTGGGCGCTCGATGCGTCTCAGCCGGATCCCGCCCTCTGGGACTGTCGGCCCCGGGACGCAGACTGAGCATAACACTGGCCGTGCAGGGACCCCCCCCGCCCCCGGAGCTTCGGGGGGGAGCAGACAGAGCTAGGCGATTCGCCGAGGGATCCAGCCCCCGTCGTCCTGCCCCAGCTCCGGGCAGGCAGAGGTTTCGGGGCACCCCGAGCAGGGGGATGTGCCACCAACCCTCTTGGTGAATAGCCAGGCATGGCCCCATCCATCAATGGGGAGGACGGGGTGGGACCAGGGGACAGGCTCAGGTTAGTGACAGGAGCAGGGGTAGGTTTGGGGTTATGATGGGCTGGGGGTAGGTTTGGGGTTGCGACAGGAACTGGGGTAGGTTTGGGGTTATGACGGGCTGGGGGCAGGTTTGGGGTTATGACGGGCTGGGGGTAGGTTTGGGGTTGCGACAGGAACTGGGGTAGGTTTGGGGTTACGGCGGGAGCTGAGGTAGGTTTGGGGCTAACGGCAGGGGGTGGGGGTAGGTTTGGGGTTAATGGCAGGCGCTGAGGTAGGTTTGGGGTCGATGGAACAGGAGCAGGAGGCCAGAGGCAGGAGGCGGGTGAGGGAACCCACGTTAAATGGGCCGTCAGACCCACAGGGGGGCTCATATGGGACCCCGAGGAAAAGGGGGCAGAGAGACCGGCGCGGCGAGCGAGCACATCCTGCCAGCAGAACCCTGGCCCCTCTGAATCCTAACGTCACCTTTGTCTGTCCTAGAGCCACGTGCTCACAAACAGACGTGGCGACATAACCCGGTGAGACATACAGAGGTGCAAACAGGCTAACAGCCACCCGCAGCCACGCACCCCCTGCACACAGAAATTCACCACACACCTGCACCCCCATGGGGCCCGTGACACACACGCACAAACCACAGACCCCCCCATGCACACAAACAGCCATGCAGGTGTGACGGAGCAGGGAGCAGGGCAGATTTGACCTGGGAATGTTGCAGGGGGATTGCAGTGAGGAGGGGGGACTTCCCTTGAAGGAAGCTACCTGAGCTGTAACCTGAGCCAGGAATGGGGGTGGGGAGAATTAACACCTTCTGCCCGGGAGACTGAACAAAGGAGAGGAGCAGCGGGAGGAGTGGGGAGTTTAGTTTCGGTTGGGGCTGGGTGGTGCAACGCAGGGAACCCCAAGCTGGGGTCCAAGCTCCCTGAACCTCCCAGAGGGACCTAATTGAGGGGGTCTGGTCGTACCTACACGCTCTGCTTGAGACTGTGTTCCTGTCCTTAAATAAACCTTCTGCTTTACTGGCTGGTTGAGAGTCGCAGTGAATCGCAGGAAGCCGGGGGTGCAGGGCCCTAACTCCCCCACACTCCGCAACAACTGGTGGCAGCGGCGAGATCTACTGCACCCCGTGGACGGCGCTTCCTGCAGTAAGTAACTGGGGAGCAGTAAAACGAAGGGGGATTGACGGGGACCAGGCCGGCTGAAGAGTGGGAGAGAGACGGTTATTACCCCTGGGAGTGTGTGACCAGCGAGAAGGACTTTTGCAGTAACAGGGTCCCCCGGGGGGATCGCAGCGAGTGGTCCCAAGGGCGGAGGAGTCTGCAGTTCGACCCTGGCAGAGAGGCGGTGACCTCGAGAAGGGCTGGCACACTAGGGGTCCCCCTGGGAACTGTGGGGAGCTGTGAGCACACAGGCCGGTGAGTGGCGAGCAGGAAGATGTATGCCAAGCGGCTTAAGAGCGACCTGGTGGAGCTGTGCAAGCAGAGGCGGCTGCGCATTGGGAGGCTCACTAAAGAACAGCTCATTGCCCGGCTGGAGGAGGAAGATCGCGCGAATGAACTGATCCCTGTGTCTCAGGGAAGCAGCCTGGCAAATGCAGCGCAGGCACCAGTGTCTGTCCCAGCTGGGAGTGGTCAGCCGGCTGCTGAGGGCTTCCCGAGACCCCTTCTTCCTATGCCTAGGGGAAGGGTGGGGAGGAGCCCAGCAAATACCGAAGGCGCCGTGACCCCCCCGGCCAGCAGGGGATCCCCCCGGCGAAGCTCGCCGGCCAGCAGAGGATCCTCCCGGCGACGTTCGGCATCCGGGGAGCGGAATTGGCTGGAATGGGAGAAAGAGCTAAAACTGAGAGAGCTGGAGGATCGTGAACAACAGAGACAGCATGAAGAGAGACAGCGTCAGCATGAACGGGAGGAGAAAGAGAGACAGCATCAGCATGAACGGGAGGAGAATGAGAGACAGAGACAGGAGAATGAGAGACAGCGTCAGCATGACCTGGAACTGGCGAGACTGAGGGGCAGCGAACCCCCGGCTGCGGTGAGTGAGGGGGGACCCAGGACTGCACGGAGCTTTCATAAGTGCATCATGGCCCCATACAAGGAGGGGGAGGACATGGATGACTTCCTGGAGGCCTTTGAGACGGCCTGCGAGCTGCACCGGGTTGATCCCGCGGACAAACTCCAGGTCCTTACCCCCTTACTGGACCCCAAAGCCGTGGCATTGTACCGCCAAGTGGGAGAGGCAGAGAAAGGGGACTACGAACTATTCAAAAAGGCCCTGCTACGTGAGTTTGGGCTGACTCCTGAGATGTACCGGGAAAGGTTCCGGAGTCAGGATAAAACCCCTGAGATCTCATATCTGCAACTAGCCGTCCGCATGGAAAGATACGCCAGCAAGTGGGCTGGTGGGGCCCAGACGAAGGAGGACCTGATTAAACTGCTGGTACTGGAGCAACTGTATGAGCGGTGCCCATCCGACCTGAGGCTGTGGTTGGTGGACAGAAAGCCAGAGAACCCGCGACACGCAGGGCAGCTGGCTGATGAGTTTGTAAAGAGCCGGTCAGGGGGTGGCAGGGAGGAGCCCCAAAGGAACAGGCCCGCCGCGATGCAGAGAGAGAGTCACCCTGGGACCTCCCAAAAGGGGAATATGGGGAATCCCCTCCCACGGGGAATGCCCAGCATCAGGGACAACCGACCGGCTCGAGGGGACCCACGGGACATGAGCTGCTATTACTGCGGCCGAAGAGGCCACGTTCGGGCCCAGTGCCCCAAGCTCAAGGACAGACTGAGCAGACCGAACCCGCACCGGGTTAACTTGGTAGAGGCCCAGACGGACGAGGGGCAGGCTTCTCACGCAAGAGGGGCTGGCAGCTTATCAACTGCTCAAGAAAGAGAAGGGCCCCAGGCCAGCTTCTCTGGGGGGCCAGATGCTCCGGATTCAAAGTTCTCCGTTTACAGGGTTGGCGCGGGGCTGTCCCTGCGGAGCGAGTGCCTTGTTCCCCTGGAGGTGGATGGGAAGAAAGTTTATGGATACTGGGACACGGGCGCAGAGGTGACACTGGCCCGGCCCGAGGTGGTGGCCCCAGATCGGGTGGTGCCCAACACCTTCCTGACCCTGACCGGGATGGGCGGGACCCCATTCAAGGTTCCCGTAGCGAGGGTACACCTGAAATGGGGGGCCAAGGAGGGCCCCAAGGACGTGGGAGTGCACCACCATTTGCCCACTGAGGTGTTGATGGGGGGGGACCTAGAGGACTGGCCAAGCAGCCCCCAGACCGCCTTAGTCGTGACCCGTAGCCAGAGCCGGCGAGGGGCACTACGCCCTGACCTTGGGAAGGATGTCCCACCGGAGGCACCGAACCCTTCCTGGGTGGGGAGGGAACACCTAAGGACAGGCCGCGGGGTGGCTGGGGCTTCCGACCCAGCCGACGAGAGGGAGCAGGTCCCCATTCCTTCCCCAGCCGCCGAGTTCCAGGCCGAGTTGCAGAAGGACCCCTCCCTGCGGAAGCTAAGGGGCCTGGCTGACCTCAGTGTGGTACAGACCATGAGGAGAGGATGCAAGGAGAGGTTCCTGTGGGAGAAGGGGTTCCTGTACCGAGAGTGGGCTCCCCCAGGGGAAGTGGAGTCGTGGGGGATCAGGAGGCAGCTGGTGGTTCCCCAGAAGTTTCGCCACAAGCTACTGTACCTGGCCCATGACATCCCTCTCGCAGGGCACCAGGGGATCCGGCGCACCAGGCAGAGGCTGCTACAGAACTTTTACTGGCCCGGGGTCTTCACCAACGTCCGGCAGTACTGCCGATCCTGTGACCCCTGCCAGAGGGTGGGGAAGGCCCGGGACAAGGGGAAGGCAGCATTGAGACCTTTGCCCATCATAGAGGAGCCTTTCCAGAAGGTGGCCATGGACATAGTGGGACCTCTCAGCAAGATGACCCGGTCTGGGAAGAAATACATCCTGGTGGTGGTAGATTTCGCCACCCGCTACCCCGAGGCAGTGCCCTTATCGTCCATCGAAGCAGACACTGTGGCGGATGCGCTGCTGACCATTTTCAGCCGAGTGGGGTTCCCCAAGGAAGTCTTGACGGACCAAGGGTCCAACTTCATGTCGGCCCTACTCCGGTGCTTGTGGGAGAGATGTGGGGTCCGGCACAACTGGGCCTCAGCATATCACCCCCAATCCAACGGGCTGGTGGAGAGGTTCAATGGGACGCTAAAAATGCTGCTGAAAACATTTATGAATCAGCACCCGCAGGACTGGGACAAGTACTTACCTCACCTGCTGTTTGCGTACAGGGAGGTACCCCAGGAGTCTACCGGGTTTTCGCCTTTCGAACTGCTATATGGAAGGCGGGTAAGGGGGCCCCTGGACCTGATGAGAGACGAATGGGAGGGGAAGGCCACTCCCGAGGGAGAGTTGGTGGTGGAGTATGTCCTGACCTTCCGGGAACGACTTGCCGAGCTCATGGGCCTGGCCAGGGAGAATCTGGCCAGAGCCCAGAGGAAGCAGAAGGTCTGGTATGACCGCACAGCACGGGCCCACGCCTTCGCCACTGGGGATCAGGTGATGGTCCTCATCCCCGTGAGGAAAAACAAACTCCAGGCCGCCTGGGAAGGGCCCTTCAAGGTTGTCAAGCAACTAAACGAGGTAAACTATGTGGTGGAGCTGTCGAACCGGGCACACCACCACCGGGTGTACCATGTGAATATGATGAAGCCATATTATGACAGGGGGAATATGGTGTTGGCCGTGTGCGGACATTGGGAGGGGCAGGGAGATGACCCTTTAGTAGATCTATTCCCTGGGACAAGAGTTGGCTTCCCCCTGGAAGCAATTCCCCTCTCTGATCGGCTAACCCCTGCCCAGCGACCTGAGATCGGAGGGGTGCTGCATCTGTACCAACAGCTGTTTTCCAACCAGCCTGGACGCACTAATCTGACTGTCCACCGGGTGCAGACAGGATCGCACCCGCCTATAAAATGCTCCCCCTTCCGAGCCACAGGGAAAACTGCTCAGGACCTGGAAAGAGAGGTCAATGACATGCTGGCTTTGGGGGTGATCCAGCCGTCTTCCAGCCCTTGGGCCTCGCCGGTGGTGCTGGTCCCCAAAAAGGACGGGTCGATCCGGTTCTGTGTGGACTATCGGAAGCTCAATGCCATCACTGTAGCCGATGCCTACCCCATGCCCAGGCCGGACGAGCTCCTAGACAAGCTGGGAGGTGCTCGGTACCTTACCACCATGGATCTTACAAAGGGCTATTGGCAAGTGCCGCTGGATGCAGATGCCAGGCTGAAATCGGCCTTTGTCACCCCTCTGGGGCTCTATGAGTTCCTGACCCTGCCCTTCGGCCTCAAGGGAGCGCCGGCCACCTTCCAACGCCTGGTGGATCAGCTACTGAGGGGGATGGAGAGTTTTGCCGTGGCGTATATCGATGACATCTGTGTCTTTAGCCAGACCTGGGAGGACCACGTATCCCAGGTTAGACAAGTGCTGGACCAACTCCAGAAGGCTGGGCTGACCGTAAAACCGGAGAAGTGCAAGGTGGGGATGGCTGAGGTATCCTACCTAGGCCACCGGGTGGGAAGCGGCTGCCTAAAGCCGGAACCAGCCAAAGTGGAGGTGATCAGAGACTGGCCCGCTCCTCAAACCAAAAAGCAGGTCCAAGCCTTTATTGGGATGGCAGGGTACTATCGGAGGTTCGTGCCCCACTTTAGCGCCATAGCCGCCCCCATCACTGAGCTGTGCAAGAAGGGGAAGCCAGACAAAGTGGTCTGGACCAAGGAGTGCCAGGAGGCTCTCCGGGCGCTGAAGGAGGCTCTGGTCAGTGGCCCAGTTCTGGCAAACCCAGACTTTGACAAGCCCTTTATGGTGTTCACCGACGCCTCAGACACAGGACTGGGGGCAGTGTTAATGCAGGAGGATGAAAAGGGGGAGAGACACCCCATCGTGTACCTGAGCAAGAAGTTGCTACCCCGGGAGCAGAACTACGCGGCCATCGAGAAGGAATGCCTGGCCATGGTGTGGGCCCTCAAGAAACTAGAGCCATATCTCTTTGGGCGTCACTTCACCGTGCACACCGACCACTCTCCCCTGACCTGGCTGCACCAGATGAAAGGAGCCAACGCCAAGCTCCTGAGGTGGAGCCTGCTCCTGCAGGATTATGACATGGACGTGGTCCATGTGAAGGGACGTGACAACCTGATAGCGGACGCATTGTCCCGGAGAGGGAGCCCTGAACTTCCCCAGGTCACTGGTCAGAGTGACCCCGCTCAGTTCAGTCTTGAAGAGGGGAGAGATGTGACGGAGCAAGGAGCAGGGCAGATTTGACCTGGGAATGTTGCAGGGGGATTGCAGTGAGGAGGGGGGACTTCCCTTGAAGGAAGCTACCTGAGCTGTAACCTGAGCCAGGAACGGGGGTGGGGAGAATTAACACCTTCTGCCCGGGAGACTGAACAAAGGAGAGGAGCAGCAGGAGGAGTTTTGGTTTGGTTTCAGTTTTGGGCTGGGTGGTGCAACGCAGGGAACCCCAAGCTGGGGTCTAAGCTCCCTGAACCTCCCAGAGGGACCTAATTGAGGGGGTCTGGTCGTACCTACACGCTCTGCTTGAGACTGTGTTCCTGTCCTTAAATAAACCTTCTGCTTTACTGGCTGGTTGAGAGTCGCAGTGAATCTCGGGAAGAGGGGTGCAGGGCCCTGACTCCCCCACACTCCGCAACAGCAGGGCAACACAAATGCACCTGGCCACGGACATACGTGCGTACACGAGGAGACACAAACGCAGCCATGCAAACGCACCCCCAGCCCCTCCCCAGACACAGCTGTGCGTGCTGCACTCTCCCCTCCAGCACCAGGTGGGGGCACAGAACTGGGGGGGGCTGCAATTTTGGGGGTGTGGGAAGGCCACCCCAGGCTCACCCCCCGCCCAGAGGTCAGGTGCCCAGAGCTGAAGCAACCCCCCCACCCTGCTCTCAGTTAATCTCAAAGCTCTTCGTGCAGAGAGAGCATCTGCTGGGACAAGGCTGGCCGGGGGGGGGTCACCCCCACTGCCCAGATGGGGAAACTGAGGCACGGGGATGGGGGCAAAATGATGGCACACAGCCCTGTGGGGCTGGGGAGTTTGTGTAGGGGGCTGGCGGCGGGGGGGTGTCTTGCCACGATGCAGAAGCAGAGACTGGGGGGAGGATATTGCTTTGAGCTGTCCGGGGTCTCGTGGGGCTGGGAGCTGTGGGAGGGGTTGGGGTGGACTGTGCAGGGCCGGGGGGGGGGGGGGCTGGGAGCCATGGGGTGGATCTCTGGGGCTGTGTAGGGCACTGTGGGGGAAGCCATGGAGGGAGGGGCTGGGAGCTGGGGGGCCAGTGTTTGGCAGCCCGGGGGTCACTCTCCCATGCGGGTTGGGGGGGATCTAAGGAAAAGAAACACCAGCCCCAGACAGAGCCCGGCCCCTGGGCCCAGGTTTCACTTTCGTTTCTCTGCCGTGACACCTGCAGCTTGCAGCCGAGAGGCCAGAACCCCCCAGGCTAAGGTAACACCCCCCCCGGCCCCCCACAGGACCAGCCGCATCTCCCCCAGGGCTCCCCCCGACACACCCCACCCCACCCCACTGCAAACAGAGCTGGAGCCTCTGCTGCACCCAACAGCCCCCACTCCCCTCCCAGAGCCGGGGAGAGAACCCAGGAGTCCTGGCTCCCAGCCCCCCTTGCTCTAACCCACCAACCCCCACTCCTCTCCCAGAGCCGGGGAGAGAACCCAGGAGTCCTGGCTCCCAGCCCCCCCCCCCCCCCCCCCCGCGCTCTAACCCACCAGCCCCCACTCCCCTCCCAGAGCTGGGGAGAGAACCCAGGAGTCCTGGCTCCCAGCCCCCCCTGCTCTAACCCACCAGCCCCCACTCCCCTCCCAGAGCTGAGGAGAGAACCCAGGAGCCCTGGTTCCGAGTCCCGTAACCTCCCTTTACCCATCCTAGGTGCTTCCAGCAGACTCTCTGCCGCTGTCTCTCTGCTGGTGTCTGGGCCCCGCGGGTACGACCCCCGCCCCCCTTGCCGTGGCGTCATGGCCTCGGACGCCCCATCCCTCTCGGACGTGATCGCCACCGATTTCCTGACCTGCCCCATCTGTCTGGAGCGGCTGCGCCGGCCCAAGATCCTGCCCTGCCTGCACACCTACTGCCAGGGCTGCCTGGAGGGGCTGCTGGGCGACGGGCCGGGGCTGCGGTGCCCCGAGTGCCGGGAGGACGTGTCCCTGCCGCAGGGAGTGACCGGCCTCAAGACCAACTTCTTTGTCAATGGGCTGCTGGAGCTGGTGCGGCCGGTGGGTGAGGCGGGGCTGACCTGCGCCCTGTGCCCGCTGATCGGGCAGGGGGACGGCCGCCCGGCCGTCTCCCACTGCCTGGACTGTGCCGACAGCCTGTGCCAGGCCTGCGCCGCTGGGCACCGCTGCTCCCGGCTCACCCACGCCCACCGGCTGGTGAGCCTGCAGGGCTACCTCTCCGGGGAGCACGACGAGGAGATCCGGCAGCGCCAGGCCGTGCGGTGCCCCGAGCACCCCGCCGAGGAGCTGCGCTTCCTCTGCCGGCCCTGCGCCGGCCCCATCTGCCGAGAGTGCCGGCTGGGCCCGCACCTGGAGCACCCCTGCGAGACGCTGGAGGAGGCGGCCGAGGCCCGGCGGCCCCTGGTGGCCGAGCTGCTGGCCGGCGTGGAGGAGATGGCGGGGCGGGTGGCCCAGGGGCGGGCGGCGCTGGAGGAGGAGCTGGAGCAGCTGCGGCGGCACGAAGCCGGCCTGCGGGACGTGGTGAAGTGCGCCTGCGCTGACGCGGCCCAGCGCCTGCTGGCCCAGCAGGAGGAGGTGCTGGCCGCCCTGCGGCGCCACATGGAAGGGCGCGAGAAGGCGGCCGGCCTGCTCCGGACCGAGCTGGAGCTGCAGGAGCAGCTGGCCCACGGCACGGCCGACGTTGCCCGCAAGGTGCTGGCCCTGGGCCGGCCAGTGGAGATCGTCTCACTGGAGGTCTTGATCACCCAGCGGCTCGGCCGGCTCCGGGGCTTCCGCTGGGAGCCGCTCGGAGGGCCACGCCCCCGGCTGGTCGTCCGCGCCGATCTCCAGAACCTGAACAGCCTCTTCCAGCTGGACCTGGGCGAGGCTGAGCCGGAGGGCCGAGGGCAGGACATGGCCCAGCATGACGCCCCTTCCCTGGAGCCGCCGGCCCCTTCCTCGGAGCCACCGGCCTCTGCCCTGGAGCTGCTGGCCCCTTCCCCGGAGCCGCCAGCCTCTGCCCTGGAGCCGCCGGCCGCTGCCCCGGAGCCGCCAGCCTCTGCCCCGGAGCTGCCGGCCCCTGCCCCAGATCCACCGTCGTGCCGGCCGCCCCCCACCGCCCGCTTCTCCTGCAGCTTCTCGGTGCGGGTCCCCGGGGACAAGCATCGGCCCCGGATCACGGGGCTTTGCTCCCTGGGCCCCAGGGAGCTGCTCCTGGCCGACGAGGAGAACCGCAGCCTCAAGCGCTTCTCACTACAGGGGGACTTCCGGGGCGCCGTCCCAGTGCATGGCGGCGTGGCCCCCTGCAGTGTGGCGGCTGTGGGCAGCCGGGTGGCCTACACCACTGGGTCCCGGCTCTACCTGGCGGAGCGGGACGGCACCCTGGTCTGGCAGAAGGCCCTGCGCCCCACCCAGGCCAGCCATGCCGTCACACCGGCGGCTGAGGGGGGCGACGCCGTAGCGGTGAGCGTCGCAGGGCACCTGGAGGTCTACGACGCCCGGGGGGAGCTGGTGGAGAAGATTTTCCCGGACGGGCACGACCGTCTAGCCATGGTGTTCGTGGCCGGGCGGCACGGGCGCTACGTGGCCTCGGACTGGCACCGGCGCAGCGTGGTGGCGTTTGACGGGCATGGGCAGCTGCTGGCGGAGCTGGGCGAGGAGCGCCTGGAGCGGTGCCAGCCAGGGGCAGTCTGCGCCGACGACAGGGGCCATTTCTACGTGGCCTTGCGGGAGCTGAACAAGGTGATGGTGTTCGGGCCAGGCGGGGAGGCGCTGGGGCCCTTCCTCACCACCCGGCACGGCATCGAGAGAGCCCGGGTGGCCACCGTCACCGGGGACGGGCACTTCACTGTGGCACTGAGCGATGGCACCGTCCACATCTTCCGCATCCAGTACCCGGGTCAGTGAGCGGGGGGGAGCACGGGGACGGGGGAGCTCAGAAGAGTGTGTGTGTGGATGTGTGCATTAGTTTGTGTTGGTGCATGCATTTGTGTGTGTGTGTGTGTGTGTGTGTGTCAGTGTGTGCATTTGTGTGTGTATCAGTGCATGTGTTTCTGTGTGTTTGTGTGCTAGTGCATGCATTAGTGTGTGTGTTTGTGTGTGTCATTGTGTGCATTAGTGTGTGTGTCAGTGTGTGCATTAGTGTGTGTTAGTGCGTGCATTCGTGTGTTTGTGTGTGTGTGTCAATGCATCCATTAGTGTGTGTGTGTCTCAGTGAGTGCATTTGTGTGTATCAGTGCATGTGTTTGTGTGTGTTTGTGTGTTAGTTCATGCATTAGTGTGTGTATTTGTGTGTGTCATTGCGAGCATTAGTGTTTGTGTCAGTATGTGCATTAGTGTGTTTGTGTGTGTTAGTGTGTGTGTTAGTGCATGCATTAGTGTGTGTGTGGTTGTGCATGCATTCATGTTTTTGTGTGTACATGCATTAGTGTGTGTTTGTGTGTGTTAGTGCATGCATTCGTGTGTGTGTGTGTTTGTATGCATTAGTGTGTGTGTGACAGTGTGTGTGTTTGTATGCATTAGTGTGTGTGTGTCAGTGTGTGTTTGTGTGTGCATTAGTGTGTGTATTAGTGCGTGCATTAGTGTGTATGTTTGTGTGTGTCAGTGCATTAGTGTGTCTGTGTGATCTGTGAGTGGGAGTATTTGAGGAGTGTCTGTGTGTCTGCAATGAGTGTGTTAGTTTCAGTGTGAGCACACATGTGTGAATGTGCACTGAGCGTGCACCCGTCTGTGCCGTGCTTGAGGCTGAGTGTGCGAGGGATTGCCCTGTTGTGCGCATGCCAGGCTGGTTTGTGGCTCCGGGACGGCACAGTGCCCCCTCCTGGCTCAGCCTGGCATTTTTCTGGGCAGGGTCCCAGGAAAGGAGGTGGGGGGGCAGACCCCCATCCTTGCCCCCTCAGCCCAGCCCACTTTCTCCCCACCCCCCGGGTCCCCGTGCCATAGACCGTGCCCTGACCCCCGCCCCATGTCATCCAGGGCAGATCCCCCCACCGAGGTTCCTGCCTCGGGGGCTATCAGGGAAGACCCCCAAACCCCGGGCAACCCCCCCCCCGCGAGGGCTGGGGTCCTGGCACCCGCCCCCTGGTGCCCTGAAGCGGTGGCGTCTAGTGGGGCTGGGTGTGAGGGGCTTGGCCGGGGCAGGGGGAGTTGCCCCGCTGCGGCTGGGTCTCGGAGGGGGGCACCGATGGCGGGCAGGGGGGCTGTCTGTCTGTCCCACCCGCCCTGTGTCTCGCGGTGTAAAACCAGAACGACTCACCAATAAAGAGATGGATTTTATTGTGGAGCTGGTGACTCTGTGCTGGGGGCGGGTGGGGGGCCAGCAGGGGGCAGGAGATCAGCTGGGGGGTGGGATCAGGCCACAAGGGGAGAGGGGCGACAGGCTGTAGGGAGCAGGTTGGGGGCCGGGGGGGTGGAGGGTCAGTTGCGGGGGCTGGGCTCAGGCCACAAGGGGGCAGAGAGCTTGGGACTTTATGGGGGGCAATTGAGGGGCTGGGCTGCAGGGAGTAGGGCAGGGGTCTTGGGAGGGGGCAGGAGAGCTCAGCAGGGGGCAGGGGGGCTCAGCAGGGGGCAGGAGGTTCGGGGGGCTCAGGAGGGGGGTTCAGGGGGTGAGGAGCTCAGGAGGGGGCAGGAGGTTCAGGGGGTGGGAGCTTTGGGGGCTCAGGAGGGGGGATCGGGGGTGGGGGGCTCTGTGGGGGTCAGGAGGGAGGTTCGGGGGGTGGGAGGCTCTGTGGGGGTCAGGAGGGGGGTTCAGGGGCTCAGGAGGGAGGTTCGGGGGGTGGGGGGCTCAGGGGGGTCAGGAGGGAGGTTCGGGGGGTGGGAGGGTCGGGGGGGTTCACGGGGTAGGAGGCTCTGGAGTGGGCCGGGGGCAGGAGGTTCAGGGGGAGGAGGTTCGGGGGGCTCAGGAGGGAGGGGCAGGAGGTTCAGGGGGAGGGGAGTTTGGGGGGCTCAGGAGGGGGCAGGGGGCAGGAGGTTCGGGGGGAGGTGGGTTCGGGGGGCTCAGGAGGGGAGTTCGGGGGGTGGGGGGCTCTGTGGGGCTCAGGAGGGAGATTCGGGGGGTGGGGGCTCAGGAGGAGGCAGGGGCAGGAGGTTCAGGGGGAGGGGAGTTTGGGGGGCTCAGGAGGGGGCAGGGGGCAGGAGTTTCGGGGGGAGGAGGGCTCTGGGGGCTCAGGAGCGGGGTTCGGGGGGCTGTGGGGCTTAGGAGGGGGCAGGGGGAGGAGGGTTCGGGGGACTCTGGGGGGGTGGGAGGCTCAGGAGGTTCAGGGGGGCTCAGGAGGCGGGGGCAGTAGGTTCTGGGGAGGGGAGTTTGGGGGGTGGGGGGCTCAGGGGGGCTCAGGAGGGGGGTTCAGGGGCAGGAGGTTCAGGGGAACTCAGGAGGGGGCAGGAGGTTCGGGGGGAGGAGGGTTTGGGGGGCTCAGGAGGGGAGTTCGGGGGGTGGGAGGCTCAGGAGGAGGCAGCGGACAGGAGGTTCAGGGGGTCAGGAGGGGGGTTCGGGGGGTGGGGGTCTCAGGAGGGGGCAGGGGGCAGGAGGTTCCGGGGGAGGAGGGTTCGGGGGGCTCAGGAGGGGGGTTCAGGGGGCAGGAGGTTCAGGGGAACTCAGGAGGGGGCAGGGGGTTCAGGGGGAGAAGGGTTTGGGGAGCTCTGGAGGGCGGTTCGGGGGGTGGGAGGCTCTGGTGGGGTCAGGAGGGAGGTTCGGGGGGGTGGGGGGCTTAGGAGGGGGCAGGGGGAGGAGGGTTCTGGGGACTCAGGAGGGAGGTTAGGGGGGTGGGAGGCTCAGGAGGTTCAGGGGGGCTTAGGAGGGGGCAGGAGGTTCGGGGGGAGGAGGGTTCGGGGGGCTCAGGAGGGGAGTTCGGGGGGGTGGGCGGCTCAGGAGGGGGCAGGAGGTTCAGGGGGAGGAGGGTTCTGGGGGCTCAGGAGGGGAGTTCGGGGGGGTGGGCGGCTCAGGAGGGGGCAGGAGGTTCAGGGGGAGGAGGGTTCTGGGGGCTCAGGAGGGGAGTTCGGGGGGGTGGGCGGCTCAGGCGGCAGGAGGAGGCGGGGACAGGAGGTTCAGGGGGAGGAGGTTCGGGGCGCTCAGGAGGTTCTGGGGGAGGGGAGTTCGGGGGTGGGGGGCTCAGGAGGGGGCAGGAGGGTTCGGGGGGCTCAGGAGGGGGGTTCGGGGGTGGGAGGCTCTGTGGGGGTCAGGAGGGGGGTTCAGGGGCTCAGGAGGGAGGTTCAGGGGTGGGGGGATCAGGGGGGGGCAGGGGGCAGGAGGTTCGGGGGGCTCAGGAGGAGGGTTCGGGGGGTGGGGGGCTCAGGAGGGGGCAGGAGTTTCAGGGGGAGGAGGTTCGGGGGGCTCAGGAGGTTCAGGGGGGCTCAGGAGGCGGGGGCAGGAGGTTCTGGGGGAGGGGAGTTCGGGGGTGGGGGGCTCAGGAAAGGGGCAGGGAGCAGGAGGTTCTGGGGGAGGGGAGTTCAGGGGTGGGGGGCTCAGGAAAGGGGCAGGGGGCAGGAGGTGCAGGGGGCAATAGGTTTAGTGGACTCAGGAGGGGAGTTTGGGGGAGTGGGGGGCTCGGGGGGTTCAGGGGGGGTTCAGGGGGCAGGCGCCCCACCCTGCCCAGCTGAGCCTGGCATTGGCCCGCGCTGGGAACCGTGACTCAGCCCCCGCCTCGCACTCGGCTCCGGGGGACGTGACTCAGCAGCTGGGAGCCGAGTGTGGGCCTGGCCTCTGCCCCTGTGCCTGGGTCACGTTGGGGGCCACGTGCTGGGAGGGGCCCAGGGAAGGGGCTGGGGTGGAGGAGGGATGTGGGGCAGGGAAGGGTGGGGAGATGGGGGGTGGAGGTTTGTGGGGCTCTGTCTCTGTGCCCAGGGCCATCTGGACGTCCGTCTATCTGTGACGGGCCAACCCCGCCCCAAGGCTCCTGGACAGGCACGTGCCCCCCCCCCCGCCCCGCCTGCCCCCCGGCGTGGCCCCTCGGCACAGAGCAGCCCACTCCGTGACTCCCTTGGGCGCTGGTCCCCCGCCAGGGACAGACCCCCTGCTCGGGGGGGCGGGGGGAGCAGAGCTTTCAGGAGCATTTTGGCCCCAAAATACTGGGTTTCTGCTGCAAACGTCGCGGTGCCCAAACCCAAACCCCAACGCATCAGAGTTAGGGGGACAAAACCCCAGCGATTTTTAAGGACAATTTCTGACCCCCAAACCCCGCCCCGCTGAAGGATTTGGGTGTGACAACCCCCCCACACACGCTCCCCGATCTCGGCGCCATGTGCCCCAGCTTTTCCCCGCGCCGCGCGGGGCGACACAGGGCCTCTCTGTCTGACCGCGGAGCGAGGCCCGGTTCCCGTGACTGCGGGAGCTGCAGATTTGGGGAACACACCCGGGACTGGAGACGCCCCCTTGGAGCCGGAGGGTGCAAACTCCACGGGTGCCGTGGTCCCTCTGTCCCTGCCCCCCAGGACACCTGGGTTCTGGGGGAAAGGCCGCTGGCGGCTCCCAGCGTCTGGCTCTGGCGCGGTGCCCGGCAGGAAGCGTCTCCACCGGGGAGAGGAAACCAGGGTCGGTGTCTGGCCGGGAGATGAGCTAACGGGGAGTGGGGGGCGCTGAGTCGGGAACCGCGCGCCCATGACGTGACCCATCCCTGCGCCGGGAATTCCCACCCAGCCCCTCACGGGGAATTTCATTCTGATTCACGCCGCGCCAATGAGGCAAGGGCCTGTCCCCTCTAGGGGGCGCCAGCTCCCATCTGGCCCCATGGCTCGGGACCCCATGGGACCGGGCGCCTCCCAGACCTGGCCGAGATCGGGGCTCCGTGGGACCGGGCGCCTCCCAGACCCAGGTGAGATCAGGGCCCTGTGGGGCCGGGCACTGCCCAGACCTAGGTGAGATCGGGGCCCCATGGGGCCGGGCACCGCCCAGACCCAGGTGGGATCGGGGCTCCGTGGTGCCGGGCACTGCCCAGACCCAACCAAGATCAGGGCCCCATGGGGCCGGGCACTGCCCAGACCCAGGTGGGATCGGGGCTCCGTGGTGCCGGGCACTGCCCAGACCCAGCCAAGATCATGGACCTGTGGGGCCGGGCACTGCCCAGACCTAGGTGAGATCGGGGCCCCATGGGGCCGGGCACCGCCCAGACCCAGGTGGGATCGGGGCTCCGTGGTGCCGGGTGCTGCCCAGACCCAGGTGGGATCGGGGCTCCGTGGTGCCGGGTGCTGCCCAGACCCAGGTGAGATTGGGGCTCCGTGGGGCCGGGTGCTGCCCAGACCCAGGTGAGATCGGGGCTTCGTGGGGCCGGGCACCGCCCAGACCCAGGTGGGATCGGGGCTCCGTGGTGCCGGGCACTGCCCAGAGCCATCCGAAATCGGGGCCCCATGGGGCTGGGCACCGCCCAGACCCAGGTGAGATCGGGGCTCCGTGGTGCCGGGTGCTGCCCAGACCCAGGTGGGATCAGGGCTCCGTGGTGCCGGGTGCTGCCCAGACCCAGGTGAGATCGGGGCTCCGTGGTGCCGGGTGCTGCCCAGACCCAGGTGAGATCGGGGCCCCATGGGGCTGGGCACTGCCCAGACCCAGGTGAGATCGGGACTTCGTGGGGCCGGGCACTGCCCAGACCCAGGTGGGATCAGGGCTCTGTGGTGCCGGGTGCTGCCCAGACCCAGGTGAGATCGGGACTTCGTGGGGCCGGGCACTGCCCAGACCCAGGTGGGATCGGGCCTCCGTGGTGCCGGGTGCTGCCCAGACCCAGGTGGGATCAGGGCTCCGTGGTGCCGGGTGCTGCCCAGACCCAGGTGAGATTGGGGCTTCGTGGGGCTGGGCACCGGGTGCTGCCCAGACCCAGGTGAGATTGGGGCTTCGTGGGGCTGGGCACCGCCCAGACCCAGGTGAGATCGGGGCTCCGTGGTGCCGGGTGCTGCCCAGACCCAGGTGAGATCGGGGCCCCATGGGGCTGGGCACTGCCCAGACCCAGGTGAGATCGGGACTTCGTGGGGCCGGGCACTGCCCAGACCCAGGTGGGATCGGGCCTCCGTGGTGCCGGGGGCTGCCCAGACCCAGGTGGGATCAGGGCTCCGTGGTGCCAGGTGCTGCCCAGACCCAGGTGAGATTGGGGCTTCGTGGGGCTGGGCACCGCCCAGACCCAGGTGAGATCGGGGCCCTGTGGGGCCGGGTGCTGCCCAGACCCAGGTGGGATGAGGGCTCCGTGGTGCCGGGTGCTGCCCAGACCCAGGTGAGATCGGGGCTCCGTGGTGCCGGGTGCTGCCCAGACCCAGGTGAGATCGGGGCCCCATGGGGCTGGGCACTGCCCAGACCCAGGTGAGATCGGGACTTCGTGGGGCCGGGCTCTGCCCAGACCCAGGTGGGATCAGGGCTCCGTGGTGCCGGGTGCTGCCCAGACCCAGGTGAGATCGGGACTTCGTGGGGCCGGGCACTGCCCAGACCCAGGTGGGATCGGGCCTCCGTGGTGCCGGGTGCTGCCCAGACCCAGGTGAGATCGGGACTTCGTGGGGCCGGGCACTGCCCAGACCCAGGTGGGATCGGGCCTCCGTGGTGCCGGGTGCTGCCCAGACCCAGGTGGGATCAGGGCTCCGTGGTGCCAGGTGCTGCCCAGACCCAGGTGAGATTGGGGCTTCGTGGGGCTGGGCACCGCCCAGACCCAGGTGAGATCAGGGCCCTGTGGGGCCGGGTGCTGCCCAGACCCAGGTGGGATCAGGGCTCCGTGGTGCTGGGCACCGCCCAGACCCAAGTGGGATCGGGGCTTCGTGGGGCCGGGCACTGCCCAGACCCAGGTGAGATCGGGGCTTCGTGGGGCCGGGTGCTGCCCAGACCCAGGTGAGATCGGGACTTCGTGGGGCCGGGCACTGCCCAGACCCAGGTGGGATCGGGCCTCCGTGGTGCCGGGTACTGCCCAGACCCAGGTGAGATCGGGACTTCGTGGGGCCGGGCACTGCCCAGACCCAGGTGGGATCAGGGCTCCGTGGTGCCAGGTGCTGCCCAGACCCAGGTGAGATTGGGGCTTCGTGGGGCTGGGCACCGCCCAGACCCAGGTGAGATCAGGGCCCTGTGGGGCCGGGTGCTGCCCAGACCCAGGTGGGATCAGGGCTCCGTGGTGCTGGGCACCGCCCTGACCCAGGTGGGATCGGGGCTTCGTGGGGCCGGGCACCGCCCAGACCCAGGTGGGATCGGGGCCCCGTTGCGCCAGGCACTGCACAGACCCAGGGGACAGGAACGGGGGTGCAGACTCCCACGCCCGCTGTGAGACTCCCTCCGGGCCTGGGGCCCCCCCAGGCTCCGTCTGGCAGCGGCGGGTGATGTGGTCGTGAGTGGAGGCGAGACCACGGGCGCCCGGAGCCGCCGTGAGTAACAGCTGGCTCATCCGCCTGAGTGTGCAGGGAAAGTGTGGGGGCGAACTAACCCCCTCCCCCCAGCAGCCAGGGGAGAACCCAGGAGTCCTGGCTCCCACCCCACTGCTCCCCGCCCCCCCGAGGCCCTGGCCCTGCCGTATGGGTGTCTGGGCCCCTGCCCCCATCCCCGGGGACTGCGCCAGGCTCGCCCTCTAGATCAATATTGACCTGCCAGCCCTGCCCACGGAGCCTGACTCCCCGGCTGGGTAAACAGCCCCACGGATCCGGCTGGCCCCACGCCCTGGGGCAGGGGGGCGGGAGCCCGGCTGGGGAGTTGTGGGGACATGGGGTATCTGGGAATAGGGGGTGCTGTCAGGGCAGTCGGGGGGCACGTGTTTGCAGACCCTCCTCCTGGCCCCCCAGAGGTGTCCCGGTTGGCCTTACCCCCCCGACTCCCCATCCTTGCTGCTCCAGCAGCACCCCCTTCCCAGCTCCACCCTGACCCTGCTGCCCCCCAGTGACCCCCTTGACCCCACTCACCCCCGCCACCCACCACAAGCCCGGCCTGGCTAACCGCTCAGTGGTTTCCCAGAAGCCGGTTCCAGACTTCCCCCCGCCTCCAGGGAACGCCAGGCTAGGAATCCCCGCCCGGGCCAGCTGCCTGGGGGGGGGGGGCTGCTATGGGTCAGCATCTCCGGGCCGCGGGAGCTGTTTTTTCCGGGTCGGTGTCCTCCCCCCAGCGCATGCCCCACATCACCTGTTTCCTCCCCCACCTCCCCCCCAGCTTCCTGGCCACTTCCGTGGTTACCAAAGGGGAACCCCACGGACCAGGGCTGGCCTGCGGTGTCCTCCAGGGGGTGCCGGCTCTGATCGGCCCCAGGCTGGGGGCCAGGCTGGCTGGGGAGGACAAGGAATGGGTCACTGGCTCCGTGGGTCCCGCTGCAGCCTGGCCCCGATGGAACGGCCTCACCGCCTATTTTTAGCTCCCAAAACATGTTCCCGGGCACATGGACAGTTCTTGATGTTCAAGGGATTCCAATGCACCCCCCGCCCAGCACCGTCAGAGCGGAAATAGCTCTGGGGTTTGGGGGTGGATCCAGCCCAGCCCCAGAGCCACTCCTGGCACTAACTATGGGCCCCCACTCCCCTCCCAGAGCCAGGAGAGAACCCAGGAGTCCTGGCTCCCAGCCCCCCCTGCTCTAACCCACCAGCCCCCACACCCCTCACAGAGCCAGGGAGAGAACCCAGGAGTCCTGGCTCCCAGCCCCCACTGCTCTAACCCACCAGCCCCCCTCCCCTCCCAGAGCCAGGGAGAGAACCCAGTAGTCCTGGCTCCCAGCTCCCCCTGGTCTAACCCACCAGCCCCCACTGCCCTCCCAGAGCCGGGGAGAGAACCCAGGAGTCCTGGCTCCCAGACCTCCCTGCTCTAACCCACCAGCCCCCCTCCCCTCCCAGAGCCGGGGAGGGAACCCAGGAGTCCTGGCTCCCAGCCCCCCCTGCTCTAACCCACCAACCCCCACTCCCCTCCCAAAGCCAGAAGAGAACCCAGGAGTCCTGGCTCCCAGCCCCCTGCTCTAACCACCAGCCCCCACTCCCCTCCCAAAGCCAGAAGAGAACCCAGGAGTCCTGGCTCCCAGCCCCCTGCTCTAACCACCAGCCCCCACTCCCCTCCCAGAGCCGGGGAGAGAACCCAGGAGTCCTGGCTCCCAGACCCCCCTGCTCTAACCACTAGCTCCCGGCCCAGGCCCAGGCTCTGAGCGCGTGGGTCAGGAATGCCGGCTCAGCCCCTGGTCACTGTGGGGAGACCCTGGCCGGGGGGTCTGGCTGGTGAGTGGCTGGGATGGAATGTTCTGCCGGTCGCCCCCTCGTCCAGTCACCAGCGTACACAGAGTCCTCAGCCTCTAGGGGGCTGGGAGCCAGGACTCCTGGGTTCTCTCCCCGGCTCTGGGAGGGGAGTGGGGGCTGGTGGTTAGAGCAGGGGGGGCTGGGAGCCAGGACTCCTGGGTTCTCTCCCCGGCTCTGGGAGGGGAGTGGGGGCTGGTGGGTTAGAGCAGGGTGGGCTGGGAGCCAGGACTCCTGGGTTCTCTCCCCGGCTCTGGGAGGGGAGTGGGGGCTGGTGGGTCAGAGCAGAGGGGGGTTGGGAGCCAGGACTCCTGGGTTCTCTCCCCGGCTCTGGGAGGGGAGTGGGGGCTGGTGGGTTAGAGCAGGGGGGGCTGGGAGCCAGGACTCCTGGGTTCTCTCCCCGGCTCTGGGAGTGGAGTGGGGGCTGGTGGGTTAGAGCAGGGGGGGCTGGGAGCCAGGACTCCTGGGTTCTCTCCCCGGCTCTGGGAGGGGAGTGGGGGCTGGTGGATCAGAGCAGCGGGGGCTGGGAGCCAGGACTCCTGGGTTCTCTCCCCGGCTCTGGGAGGGGAGGGGGACTGGTGGGTTAGAGCAGGGGGGGCTGGGAGCCAGGACTCCTGGGTTCTCTCCCGGCTCTGGGAGGGGAGGGGGGGCTGGTGGGTTAGAGCTGGGGGGACTGGGAGCCAGGACTCCTGGGTTCTCTCCCCAGCTCTAGGAGGGGACTGGGGGCTGGTGGGTTAGAACGTGGGGGGGGGGCTGGGAGCAGGACTCCTGGGTTCTCTCCCTCTCCCTCTGGTGGGATCTTACTTAGAGTCGCCCTGACCAGCTCTGCGCTGACCATTTGCCACCCCCCCCACCCCTGGATCCATCACAGTTCTGGTTGGGGGGGCAGGAGCAAGGGGCAGGCGTGGGGGGGGGGTCTGCCAGACTGAGAGAATGGGGAGCACCAGGTTTGTTATGGGGTGGGGGCAGCTGGGGGGTCAGCTCCATGCCCCAGGCTGCCCCCGGGCCTTGTGCCCCCAGCTCCTGAGTTAGAGCCGGCCCCTGGAACCCTCAAATTCCCAGTCACCCTGCCCCGGCTCTGACCCCGGGGGGCCCCCATCTCCAGCCTTATTCCAGGGGGTGGGAGTCAGAGGGGCAGGACCCCTCCCTTCCACACTGCCCCCCAGAGAGCCCTGGGGACTGGCTCCCCCGTGGGCCCACTGAGAAATAGGAGGCACAGGGCTCCCTTCTGTCTGCTGCACTGTGGGGGCGAGGGCGGGGCTGTGTACAGATGTGGGGTGGGTCGGAGCTGTGGTTTGGGGGTCTCTGACCCCCGCCTCGCCCCACAGCTGTGACTCAGGCCTGCAAGCCCCGTGCCTGCTGCCCACGCCAGCCCTGGGCCGCTCACAGCTGGTCCCCATCTTGCTGCGGCTGTGGCTGGCTGCCAGGGGGATCTTGAATCCAGCCTGGTCCCCAAGGCCCCAGCTGCCCCCGCAAATGGGGATCCGACTTCGAGTGCAGAGGCCTGCTGTGCCCCCACCCCCACAGCCCCCCGTGCTGCTGTCAGTGACCCCCAGCCCCACTCCCCTCCTGCAGCCAGGGAGAGAACCCAGGAGTCCTGGCTCCCAGCCCCCCCTGCTCTAACCACCAGCCCCCACTCCCCTCCCAGAGCCGGGGAGAGAACCCAGGAGTCCTGGCTCCCAGCCCCCCCTGCTCTAACCACCAGCCCCCACTCCCCTCCCAGAGCCGGGGAGAGAACGCAGGAGTCCTGGCTCCCAGTCCCCCCTGCTCTAACCACCAGCCCCCACTCCCCTCCCAGCGCCGGGGAGAGAACCCAGGAGTCCTGGCTCCCAGTCCCCCCTGCTCTAACCACCAGCCCCCACTCCCCTCCCAGCGCCAGGGAGAGAACCCAGGAGTCCTGGCTCCCAGCCCCAATCCCCCAGCTCTAACCCCTAGACCCCACTCCCCACCCAGCTTGGTGAAACCCAGGTGTCCTGGAGGGGACGGGGGGCTAGGCTGTGAGTTTCTCATCCAGGGAAGTGAAAACCAAGGGCTATTTTTGGAAGTGGGCTGTAGCCAAGGGCAGAAATAGAAGCTGGGAGTCACGCCCCCCCCCCCCGCCCCACAGGGGTCCTGCCCCTCTGACTCCCAGCCCCCTGCCCGGTTCATGTCCCCCACACCACCCAGGCCGCTTCCCCCCCCCCCGCCCTCCCTCCGTGTTCCTCCCAGTCTTTGCCAACCTTCCGGCCCCTTTGTGAAATGTGGCCACAGGCGGCCTCCCTGTTACCCCACAGGGTCTGACATCAGCCCTGCGGACGGGGGCGGGAATCCTGGGGGTCATCAGGGGGACAGCGGTTTCATCCATGACAGGGGAGTGGGGCAGATCGGTGGGAGGGGGCATGATGCTACCTTGGGGGGAAACCCCCTGAAGCTCACAGCCCCCCCCCCCCCGCTATTCAGGGCGGGGCAGGGTCCCTGCAGGTGCTAAGCTGGAGGGGGAGAGCTGGGAGGCCATTGGAGCTCAGAGCGACTTCGGACTGGGGCAGGGGGGCCATGCAGGATGAGGTTGTAAGGTGGGGGAAAGGATGTGGGGATGTTCCCATGAGTCCCCCCGCCCCCTTCGTCTGGACCCTGTTTCCCCCTGCCCCTGGGCTGGGACACCCAGAGCCCCCCCCCCCCCCCCCCACACACACACACGGAGACACCCAGCCACACACAAACACAGAGAGACACCCAGATACACACACACATGCACACGGAGACACCCAGCCACACACACACACAGAGAGACACCCAGATACACACACACACGCACACGGAGACACCCAGCCACACACAGGCCTGTCTGACACGCCTCTGCACCCAAGTTCACATGCTGAGAACATCCTCTCGTAGAAACAAACGTTCACCAGAAGCGTAGCGAGCGCCCTCTGTACCCTCCGACCGGAGGGGGCCCCGCAAGGAAGGGGGCCCCTAAAAGTGGCAAAATAAATACCGCATTCCAGTTTCTGCATTGTAAGGGGCCCCACCCAGACATATGTTCGGAGGGGGCCACCGTTCGGAGGGGGCCACGTTCTTTGTTGCTACGGCCCTGACGTTCACCCCACACACAGAACCTCCCCAGGCAGACACTGCATCTGCCCCAGTGCACACCCCTCCCACACACAGCTTTCTGATAGACACCCCTTCCCCCCCCCCCCCCAGACATGGCCTGTCTGACACACCCTGCCAAGACAGGCCTGTCTGACACACACAGCCCATGCCAAAACAGGCCTGTCTCTCTCACACACCCCATGCCAAGACAGGCCTGTCTGACACACACACACACACACACAGCCCATGCCAAAACAGGCCTGTCTCTCTCACACACCCCATGCCAAGACAGGCCTGTCTGACACACACACACACACACACAGCCCATGCCAAAACAGGCCTGTCTGACACACGCACACCCTGTTGAGACAGGCCTGTCTGACACATACACAAACACAAACACAAACACACACCATGCCAAAACAGGCCTGTCTGACACGTGCGCACACACACACACTGCCGAGACAGGCTTTTTGTTTATTTTGTTCCAGAGCTTCCCCATAGCAACGTCCCCAGCTCTACACACACACACACACACACACACACAGCCCACAGCCTAGGACTGGCGGGGGGTACCAGGGGCCAGATCTGGCAGCAAGGGGGGATATGCACGGGGGGTAACAGGAGGGGGCGCTGTGCACTGGGGGCAACAACAGGGACTCAGCCCCCCCTTTACCTTGGGGGTACCGCGCTCCCCTGGTGAGAACAGTGGGGGGGGGTGCCCGGGGCCCACGGTGAGCCCCTCGGGGCACAGGGCCACGTCTGACACTACCGCCCCTGGGGAGGAGAGGGGAGGGGGACAGGACAGGAACCCCAACCCCCCCCCCGCATTGCCTCTCCCCCCCCCCGACAGGAAGGCAGGCGCTAGGACCCGGGGACTGCAGCCGCGGAGGAGTGTCCCCCCCGCAGAGGGAGGAGGAGGCGGGTGCGGAGGGATGAGTTCATCCCGGTTTCCTGCGCCCTGGGCGCACGGGGAGCGCATATAAGGCGGCGGGAGCCGGGTGCTCGGCACAAACCTCCAGGGCCCGGCACGTCTCCAGGTGAGGACAGCGGATGGGGGGGAGCGGCCACCCCCCCACCCCCGGGGGCCGGGCTCTGGGCTCCCTGGAGCCGGCCCGGGGCGTGCGCCCTTGGAGAGCCCCTGCTTCGGGGATGGGGGCCCCTGGCTGCGGGAGGGAGCTGCCCCACTGCAGCGGGGGGCTTAGGGGGAGCCATAGGCTGTTTGTGGGGGGGCTGATAGAGGTGCTATTGGGCGCTGCTATTCCACCCCGGCTCTGGGAGGGGAGTGAGGGCTGGTGGGTCAGAGCAGGGGCGGGCTGGGAGCCAGGACTCCTGGGTTCTCTCCCCGGCTCTGGGAGGGGAGTGGGGGCTGGTGGTCAGAGCAGGGGCGGGCTGGGAGCCAGGACTCCTGGGTTCTCTCCCCGGCTCTGGGAGGGGAGTGGGGGCTGGTGGTTAGAGCAGGGGCAGGCTGGGAGCCAGGACTCCTGGGCTCTTTTCTAACCCTTCCTGCCTTCTCCCTCTAGGATGCAGCTCCCACTAGTGGTTCTGGCCGGCATGGCCCTCCTGTGTGTGGCTGACCCTCTGCGCCACCCCACCGGCTCCCGCGTGGCCCAGCTCTCTGCCGACTTTGGGGTGAAGGTTTTCCGGGAGGTGGCCAAGGTGTCCCCGGATCGTAACGTGGCCTTCTCCCCTTTTGGGGTGGCCTCTGTACTGGCCATGCTGCAGATGGCGGCCGCCGGGGAGAGTCGGAGTCAGATCAAGGCAGCCATGGAGTACGGGGTCCATGGTAAGGGGCTGGGGAGGGGGCGCTTTCCCCAACAGTCAGTGCTGGGCAAAATGCCTCAGCATGGTGCTAGTGGGCCCCTGTGTATCCAGCTGCCCTGCCCCAGAGGTGGCTGCATCTCAGCGCCAGGCGAGGGGTCCCTGGATAACCCGCTGCTCTGCCACGTCTCCACACTGGGCAAGGGACCCTTCATAGCATTAACCCTTCGTTGCCCTGACAAGCCATGCCTCCCCTGCAGAGCGGGGCATCCCCCAGGCCCTGCGGTGGCTGCGCAAGGAGCTGACGGCCCCGAAGAATCAGGACAAGGTGGATGTCGCCGATGCGCTCTTCGTGCAGCGTGACCTGGGGCTGGCCCCTGGGTTCATGAAGACGTTCGCCCGCGCCTTCCGCCAGACCGTCAAACAGGTCAACTTCACGGAGGGCGAGCGGGCTCGCTTCATCATCAACGACTGGGTCAAGGACAGCACCCACGGTGAGCGGCTGGGACTCCTGGGTTCTCTCCCCGGCTCTGGGAGGGGAGTGGGGGCTGGTGGGTTAGAGCAGGGGGGGCTGGGAGCCAGGACTCCTGGGTTCCATTGCCCTCTGAAACCACCCCCCACCCATGGTTCCAGGGATGATCAGTGACTTCCTGGGGCCGGGCACCGTGGATGACCTGACCCGCCTGGTGCTGGTGAACGCTGTGTATTTCAAGGGGCTCTGGAAGCTGCCTTTCCCGGAGGCGGCCACGCGCCAGCGCATCTTCCACAAGTCGGACGGGAGCAGTGTGGTGGTGCCCATGATGGAGCAGACGGCCAAGTTCAACTACGGTGAGTGGCGCCTCCTGCTGGGGGCAGGGGAGATGGTGGTTGGTGGCTCTCCAACTCTGTCCCTCCACTCCCCAAGGAAGGGGGAAGAATCACATACCCCCCCCCCCCCCCCAGACCGGGGGCGGGCCTGCCCTGTTAACCCCGTCTCTCCCTGCTCCACCCAGGCGAGTTCCTCACCCCGGACCGAGTGGACTACGACGTGGTGGAGCTGCCGTACCACGGGGACACGCTCAGCATGCTCATCGCCGCCCCCTACCGCCGAGAGGTGCCCCTGGCCGCCCTGACCCGGGTCCTCGACGCCCAGCTGGTGGGCAAGTGGAAGACGAACATGACCCGAGTGCCCCGGCAGCTCGTGCTTCCCAAGTGAGAACCCGCGCCCCCTTGTCCTCAAGCCAGGACTCCTGGGTTCTCTCCCCGGCGCTGGGAGGCGAGCGGGGGCTGGGGGGTTAGAGCTGGGGGGCTGGGAGCCAGGACTACTGGGTTCTATTTCTGCAGCAGGGCACTAGATGAAGCCCTGGTGCTGACATCGTACTTCATGGGGTTTTAGTGCCCACACCCCTGGGGCAGACAACGGGAGTTGCAGCTGTTTCTCCCCTCCCACTGAA
>NC_071519.1:481268-495946 GCF_027887155.1 Malaclemys terrapin pileata | reverse complement strand
TCGGGGGATAGAAACGCTAATTGGCTAATCCGGCTAATTCCCTGTCACGGAGCCGCAGGCCAGGGCCCCACTCTGCCTCCAGGGCCGGTCCCGGGGCCCCAACACCTCCTAGACTGAGCTCCGTGCGCCAGCCTCCTGCCCAGCCGCCGTTCCCGATCAGGGGTGTCTCGTGCTGCAGTTCACCCACCCAGCTGACCTGGCCCCCATTTCCCGGCTCACGCTCTCAGTCAGGCCGGCAGCAAGCGGCTAGCACGTCCCGCGCCCCGTGCCGCTCCGTCCTGTGGTCTCCAGCCGGGGTGGTGCCCAGCTTCCCTGCGGAGAGGCAGGGAATACTTTGCCCTCTGGGGCATGGGGCGCTAGGCGTTAATGTCCGGGCCCACTGAGTTGATCCTTTTAATGACCCGTTCGGCCCACCCGGTGGGAGCAGAGGCCACGTGGACACTGCCACTGGTGTGAGTGTAACCCGTGTCGCTCCGGGGTGGGGCTATTCCACCACACGCCCCCCCCCCCCCCCCCCCCCCCCCCCCCGAGCGACGTATGTTAGCCCTGTGACGAACTGGCCTGTTCTCACTGTGGTCTGTGAATGCTGACAGGGAAGTGTGGCTGAATAGTCTGCATTGGGGAATGGGAGACAGCCCGAGGGCGCATACCTAAGTGTGTAACACGAGAACCCAGGGAGGGGTTGAAGGCCAGGTGACTCCTTAGCCCGGGAAACTGAACAAAGGCTGTGGGAGGGGTCGCTGAAGCCAGAGTGTGGGAAGCAGGCTGGAGAGATGGCTGGGGGGCAGAGATGGCTCTGACCTCCCAAGGGGGGCTGGGACCCCAAGATGGACCAAACTGAGGGGGTCCCTGTTGTCTGTGCCTGCAAGACCTGTCTTGGACTGTATTCCTGTCATCCAAATAAACCTTCTGCTTTACTGGCTGGCTGAGAGTCATGGTGAATCGCAGGAAGCCGGGGGTGCAGGGCCCCGAGTCCCCCAATACTCCGTGACAAGCCCGACCTGTGCGTTGCACTGTGCTGAGGTGAGAGCGTCTCTCCCGTCGGCCCAGAGCGTCTTGACCACACGCGCTGCAGGGGTAGACGTTCCCTTCATCCTCGTTACCCCACTGGGGAGCCGTGTGGAGTATAGGGGAAACTGAGGCACACAGCGGCAACATAAAATACATTACAAAAAATTCCCACTTGGTCATATTTTCACCCCCCTCCCAGCTGTATGCGTCCCTCCCTCTGAGAGGGGAACAGAGCCCCATAGCACAGGGCGGAGGGCTAGTGGAGTGAAGGGGCTGGGAGCCAGGACTCCTGGGTTCTCTCCCCGGCTCTGGGGGGGGAGTGGGGGCTGGTGGATTAGAGCAATGGGGGCTGGGAGCCAGGACTCCTGGGTTCTCTCCCCGGCTCCGGGCAGCCCTGATACTCCTCTCTCTCTCCCTCCCTCCCGCCCCAGGTGTGCGAGCTTGATATCATCTTCAACTTCGAGAAGGCCTATTTCATTCTGGACGAGTTCCTCATGGGCGGGGAGATCCAAGACACCTCCAAGAAGAGCGTGCTGAAAGCCATCGAGCAGGCTGACCTGCTGCAGGAGGTAGGGAGGGCCGGGGGGGTTGGGCCGCTCAGTGTGTGTGGGGTAACCTGCCAATGCCCCCCCCCCCCCCCCGGCTGGAGCAGAGCCAGGCTGGGTTCATGTCGTGCTGTCACAGCCGCTGGCCACGGGGCTGGGTGTGGCCTGCTCCTGCATGCATCCAAAGACAGGACCACCCCCCAGCTGGGCATGAACCCCTGGGGTGCCACCTCGCTCCCAGGGCTGGGGATCAGAGCCCAGCAGCCCTCAATGTTGTCCCCTGTGCACTGCTCCCACCACCACATCCCTTCACACCCCCCCGCACACAGCAGCGGCTGGGGCGAGGGGGCTGGGATCCTGTCTCCAGCCCTGGCTGTGTCGCAGCATGGGGGGATGCGGGGGAGCGGGCCCCCCGCCCTCACTGCAGGTGCTGTCTCATTGCCTAGGCTGTGGTGCAGGGGGATGAGTCACCGGGCTCTGCGGCTCTCTCCTGTGCTCAGCGTGGGCGACCGGGCTGCCGGCAGAAAGCAGCCACTTCTCGCTCGCAAACTCCAGCTAGCGCCCCGCCCAGCGCCCGAGGGGTTAACGCCCGTCCCGGGTCCCTCGCCCGTCCCTGAGGGGCGCTGTGGGGCTGGCATGGCGGGGTTAGTGCCAGGCCGGGGTGGTAACTCAATCCAGCCCATCTCTGGCACCCTGGGGGTTAATGCAGGGGGTGGCGGGAGACATGCCCAGGGTCCCAGCCATCCTGGGGTGCACTAGACTGCACGGGGGTGGCAGTGCTAGGCAGGCCTAGCTCAGAGGCAGAGGCTAGGCCTGGGCTGGGGGGACAGACCGGCGAGGCTGAGACCAGCCCGGTTATAGGGAGGAGGGGGAAAGTGAGTGCTCAGAGCGCCCCACTCTGCCTGCAACAAGGGTCCCTCTGTCCCTGAATCCCAGCCCTCCTGCCACGGGGCTCTAACCCGCTCCCCATGTGGGGGGGAGGACGGAGGGACTCTGTCTCTCCCCTGCTGACGTCCCCCTCCCTCCCCCCTTATCTCTGTGCTGCAGGAGGATGAGTCACCCCGCAGCGTGCTGGAGGAGATGGGGCTGGCGTAGCGACCCGTTCGCCGGGCCTCCCCCCACTCGCCATCCGTCCCCAGCCGCGTCGGACACCGCGGGCGCCACGTCCCCTGCGTCCTCGTCCCGTGGAGCAGCAGCCGGACGTGGGACCAATTCGCCCTGGAGCCGACGGGGGGGGTGAGCCCCATGAACTGTGTGTAAATATATAGATATACACCCCTTGGGGAGCCCACGGGACCCTGCCAGAGCCCCCCACCCCCGGCGTTCTCCTTCCTGCCGATGGCCACTAAGAGCGGGGAGCATGGGGAGAGGGGCCGGCTGGGCGGGGGGACTGTGCGGAGAGATCCCCCTGCACAGTGATCCTGCCGCCAGCCGGAGCGATCGCCACACCACAGCTGGGTACTGCCGGGCAGGGGGCTACAGCCAATCCCAGGGTCCCATTTTCCCCGGCACCTCCGTGGGCGGGGCACTCAGGGCGTGGGGAGTGCGTGTGCCCCCCCCCTTGGGGAACCGGGGTCCCCCCTTTGGAATAAAGTGTGTGTGGAGAACTCGGCCGTGTGGAGTGAGTTAATGTGCGGGGGGGGAAGGGAGAGGGGTACTGGCTAACCCCGATGGGTGCGTCCACACCCGCCTCCCTCCCCCGGTCTGCTGTGCGCAATGAGTTTTATATGGCTCCGCAGCCGGGGTCGGTCTCGAGGGTCTGTCCCCACCCCGTGCCTACCCCAACCAACGCCCCAGCTGCTGGGGCCGCCTGCACCCGCTCCCTGGGATGCCAGCACAGCAGCTGGGTGGGCAGGCTGGCACTGAGACCTAGGACAGTTCTCCCGTTCCCGGGGTTGCTGCCTGGAGCTCAGGTCAGGCCCGAATTCTGCCAGTCTGGATCATTCTCCCCGCAGTGAAATCGTTGCTGTTTAACTCGGCTCCTCTCCCAGCAGCGGCGCGCAGCGCTCTCCGGCATCCCTGGCGTCAGCCCCAACTCTCCTGCTGTGCGAACGCAGCCCCCGAGAGCCAGCCCAGCCACGGCGGAGCTCGAGGTGAAAGATCCGGGCCTGGGTCTGGAACTCAGGGCCCCTGCTCTGACATAGTCCCTCTGCATGGCCTTAAGAACAGCCAGACTGGGTCAGCCCAACCGTCCATCTAGCCCAGTGTCCTGTCTGCCGACAGTGGCCAATGCCAGGTGCCCCAGAGGGAATGAACAGAACAGGGAATCGTCAAGTGACCCATCCCCTGTCATCCACTCCCAGCTTCTGGCAAACAGAGGCTAGGGACACCATCCCTGCCCATCCTGCTAATAGCCATTGATGGACCTATCTTCCGTGAACTTCTCTAGTTCTTCTTTGAACCATGTTATAGTCTTGGCCTTCGCAACATCCTCTGGCGAGGAGTTGCACAGGTTAACAGTGCGTTGTGTGAAGAAATACTTCCTTCTGTTTGTTTTAAACCCGCTGCCTATTCATTTCATTGGGTGACCCCTGGTTCTTGTGTTATGAGAAGGAGTAAATAACACTTCCTTATTTACTTTCTTCATACCCGTCATGATTATATAGACCTCAATCATAACCCCCCCTTAGTCGTCTCTTTTCCAAGCTGAACAGTCCCAGTCTGTTTAACTTCTCCTCATATGGAAGCCATTCCAGACCCCTCATCATTTTTGTTGCCCTTTTCTGTATCTTTTCCAAGTCCAATAGATCTTTTTTGAGATGGGGCGACCACATCTGCACGCAGTATTCAAGATGTGGGGGTACCATGGATTTATAGAGAGGCAACATGATATTTTCTGTCTGATTCGCTGTCCCTTTCTTAATGATTCCCAACATTCTGTTCACTTTTCCGGCTGCCGCTGCACATTGAGTGGATGTTTTCACCTTGGATGAGTCACTGCATCTCTCCAGCCTCGGTTTCCCTATGTGTGAATAGGGAGACTTTGTCTATTTACATGGTCAACGTTGTGGGGCATTCACTTTGTCTGTGCAGTGCCAGGCGCAAGGAGGGAGAACCCCGATTTTGGTCAGGAGAATCTGTGCGGTGCCCAGAACAAGGGGGGGACCCCAATTTTGGTCGGGGAATCTATGCGGTGCCCAGAACAGGGGGGGACCCCGATTTCGGTCGAGGAATCTATGCGGTGCCCAGAACAAGGGGGGACCCCGATTTCGGTCGGGGGGATCTGTGCGGTGCCCAGAACAAGGGGGGATCCCGATTTCGGTCAGAGTGAGTCTGACAAGTATCTGGCACAACAGGGGCCCCGATCTCGGTTGGGGAGGGTCTTAGCGGCAGCTGGCACAAGGCGCGTTTCTGGGTGATGAGCCAAGTTAATGCCTCTAGCCACTACCATGATACATGTAATAGCTTACTAGGTATCCATACGGCCATCCGTCCTGTAGACCCCAGACCAGGGAATCTCAGGCTGGTTAGGCCAGTTGCTTTGAGGGCCTGCGGGGTCCCCGCACTCGACTGAGGTCTGTGAGCCCTCGGCAGTAACGCCAATCCCAGGCAGTGGAGACAAGGCTAAGGGCAGTGTGGGTCGGTTGGTGGGGGGCTCATGCACAGTGGGGTGAAGATGGTACCACTCCCTAGGTAGATGGTAAGGTGGCAGTCTCTCGAGCACAGGGTGCTGGCGGCTGCACTGTGGGGGAGACTGGCCTGGAGGGGCAATCGGCTCCGCACCAGTAAGATAAAAGGAAGGTGAGCCCATTGGTTTCACCCAGTACGTGGGTGCGGTGGGATCCAGGCTGGATGGGCTCATTGGTCTGACCTGAGGTTCATAGAATATCAGGGCTGGGGGGTGTGACGAAGTGGGACTGTTCTTAATGTTTCCTCTGAATACTGTGTGGGTGCCTCAGTTTCCCCTATGCAGTTCTTAAGTCTCTAGGTGGCGGGGAAAGGCCAGTGTGCATAAATCACTGACACTCTGTCTCCCTGGCAACAAATGGCCGGGCCCCTTCCCCCCCTGCAAGGAAATAGCTAAAGGTGAACAAAGAGATCAGGTGACCTCCCAGAGAAGGAGGGGGTTGGAGAGTTGGAGCTACCTGGGGACTAGGAGTGAGGGCAGATGTGGGTGTCTGGCTCTCTGAACCCCAGAATGGACCCGGTGGAGGGGTCCCATTTGCTGGACCTACAAGCTCTGTTTTAGACCGTGTTCCTGTCATCTAATAAACCTCTGGGTTACTGGCTGGCTGAGAGTCACGTCTGACTGCGAAGTGGGGGGTGCAGAACACTTTGGCTTCCCCAGGACCCCGCCGGGGCGGACTCGCTGTGGGAAGCGCACGGAGGGGCATATGCTGAATGCTCCCAGGAGAGACCCAGGAGGTGAAGCCGTGTGAGCTTCATGCCCTGAAGACGGTCTGCTCCGAGGGAAAGGAGGCTCCCCAAAGTCTTGACTGGCTTTGTGGGGAGCAGTTCCAGAGCATCGCCTGGGGACTCCATGACAGAAGGGACCTCAGGAGGTATCTAGTCCAACCCCCTGCTCAAAGCAGGACCAATCCCCAGACAGATTTTTACCCCAGGTCCCTAAATGGCCCCCTCAAGGATTGAACTCCCAACCCTGGGTTTAGCAGGCCAATGCTCAAACCACTGAACTATCCCTCCCCCCCTCCCCCAAAAAAATAAGGAGACCAAGGCACCACTGGGAGCTGAACCTAGGATCTCCTGTTTACCAGACAGGTGCTCTAGCCAGCCAGGTTATGGGTGGATGTAGTGGGATCTGGGCTAGATACGCCCATTGGTCTGACTCGAGGTTGTGGGTGGGTACGGTGGGATCTGGACTAGATAGACCCGTTGGTCTGACCTGAGGGGTGGGATCCGGGCTAGATGCGCCCACTGGTCTGACCTGAGGTTGTGGGTGGGTGGGTGCAGTGGGATCCGGGCTAGATACGCCCTTGCTATGATTTGAAGGGTGGGTGGGGGCGGTGGGATCCAGGCTAGACGCGCCCTTCGTATGATCTGAAGGGTTGGTGGGGGCAGTGGGATCTGGGCTGGATACGCCCATTGGTCTGACCTGAGGGGTGGGTGGGGGTGGTGGGATCTGGGCTAGATGCGCCCTTGGTTTGATATGATGCGGGGTTGCCAGTCTGGGTGGCCCCATTGGCCTGGGGGGAGGCAGGTTCTGAGCCAGACAGGCCCACTGGCGTAAGATCTCCGTAGCGTCTCCTCGGGGACCCCAGTGCCAGCTGTAAATAATGAGAGTAACTCGTAATAAAATAGTTGCTTTTATTTCTTAGCAAAACTAGTAATTCCACATGCTATTTACAACAGGCCAAACGTGTTTTATTAAGTACAACACAGAGGTCAGGACATCGAAACAAACGGCACAGGACTGGGAACCGGACGCCACAAAGCCAAGAATCTCACACACTCGGAAACTGGATGCGGGTGAAAATAAACGCCCTTAGTACAACGCCCATCCCCGACCCGCGCACTCCCCCACTGTCAACGTTAGCCTCTTCGTGGGTTAGAACTGATCGGTTGCTTGACTGGAAATGCTGGTAGTGTTCGGATGGTGGTGAATTCACAGCAAGACACAGCACGCGGCATGCCTGGCCGGGGGGGGGGGGGGCATGTTTTTGGGGTGCGTAACACTGGCAAAGTCACAATATTTAACCTCGAGCTTCGGTGTCGGTTGATGGAAGAAACAACCCGGTGGAAAGATAGCTTGATAAGGCAGTTTGGTATGGAATATCTCACTCTGTTCTCCCCTCATTCCTTCTCCTGAGGACGGACGCCGTGCAAAGCTTAATTCTGGGACAACCGGAAGGATCAGTGTGGGATTGCAGAAGAGAAAACGTGTGTTGGTGACGTAGATCTGGGCATGTAAATGTGCTACTGTGGAGCTCTTAATGTTGAAGGGTTCTGGCATTTTAACAACGGGGAGAACCTCACCTGGGCTCAGTTGACAGCCCCTATTTGCCACCCTTCTCCCGAAGTCAGAGTCTGTCCCCCTCTTTCGAAAAGAGACTAGCTCAACCACCAGCTACGGGCTGGATGGCTGTGCTCCGCCTGAGTTATGTAAGAGCTCAGACGGGATGGGCAGGATGGCTTTGTAGCGCCTGTAAATGTTAGGAGCGGCACCCCTGAAGTCAAGTCGCCAGTTCCTTAAAGTTAACTGAACGGTGCCGATTTTACCCCCCCGCGGGGCTGTGTTTTCCCCGAGTCGATACCCCGCCCCCCTGCCGCCACCTCGGGACTAGCTCTGGCTTTCTCCTCCCACGCAGAATGGCCAGAAGTTCATGTTGAAACAAACCCTCTCCATTTTTTCACATCCAAATATCGCGCTTCCCTTCACTGCGTTTGTGTTTTGAAAAGTGTACAGAAAGGAGGAGAGGGGGAAGTTGCTGAGATGAGAAGGAAAAACACACTGAAGCCGAGACGGTAATTTTGGAGCCAATTGGGGCTTTGCTCTGTTTTCAGTGACCCGGTCTAGATTTTTTTTCGGCCTCCCTCGCTGGCTGCTGTTTAGCATTGTAAGAGTGGCCTCCGCTTGCCCTTCCGGCTGGGGTTCGGGGACATGTCCACACTAGCAGGGCTGGGGCCACTGGCTGTGGAGAATTCTGACGCACCTGAGAGCTGACGACACGCGGGGGTCTTGTCCCTGGGGGCTCAGAGAAGAGAGGCGGGATCAGGATCGGGTTCTCCATGGGCTGGCACCTCCTGTCATCTGCACAGAGCGTCTCCTCGAAAGGAGGGGGGAGGCATGTTCCCAATGGCCGGATGGGGCTGCATCTTCCACAACCCCCCGGTTCCTTCAAGCGCGGTGGGCCTGGTGGGACCCAGGGATCCTAAAGTCAGGGGGGGGGCATCGCGGGCATGGGGAGGGACGGGGTTTGTTCTCCTGACTCATGCACAACCTGAAATGCTTGGGACACTCAGAATGATCACGCTTCTCCATGGGGAGATGGGGAAGGGGGGTGATTCACTGGAACGCCTGGGCATGGTCCATCAGCACCTGCTCGATGTAGTTCTCCATCTCGTCGTCTTGGGCCCGGCCGGCGGCGGCGGCCTCGTCCCTGGGTGCCAGAGAGCCCGGCAGGTGGCGGCTGTGGGGGTAGGATGGCGGCGGCGGTAGCTGGAACGCCCTGGGCTGGATGTAGTTGGAGAAGTCGTTCTGCTTGGCCAGGTATCTCTTGGGGGCCAGGTAGTCGTCCCCGTGCAGCACCTCATTCCAGTCCCGCTCGTCCGGCTTGGGGCGGCGCCAGGGGGCGGCAGGATAGTAGGGCCGGGCCGGGGCGTAGGGGAGTGGCTTGGCTGGGTGCTTGGGCGCCACCGGCGCCGCCGCCGCCTTCTTCTTCTTCTCCACATCGTTGATGATGTCGATGACGTCCTCGGCTGGCAGGTGCAGCTTAGTGGAGAGCTCGATCAGCTGGTCGATGGTGTTGGGGTCGATGACGTCGTCGTCGTCCTCCTCCTCGTCGGAGCGCTTGTCCTCCGCCACGTTGCCTTCCTCGTCCTCGAAGAGCAAGGGGCTGCCCTTGGCCCTGCCGCCCCGGAACCTGCCCTCCTCTTCCTCCTCCTCCTCCTCCTCGTGGGCGTCGGCCCCCTGCTCGCCCTCGTCCTCCCGGCCCTTCAGCAGGTACTGCAGCAGCAGGTCGGAGGCCATGTCGGCCAGCCGCTCCTCCTCGGCGGCCGCCTTGCGGGCCTCCTCGGCCTGCCGCCGGCTCTCGGCCAGCTCCTCGTAGCGCCGCTGCAGGAGCTGGTGCTCCAGCTGCTGCTGCTGCCTCAGTTTCCTAGCGCCGGCCCAGGGCTCGGCTGGTGGGGCCCGGCGCTTGGTGCCGGCCCGCAGCCGCTCATACTCCTCCAGCTCCTTCAGCACCGCGTTGTGGCCGGCGTCCCCCTGGGCGCGTTCCCGCTTGGCCGCAGGGCCGAGTGGCTGTAGCTCGCGCAGCAGGGCCTGCAGGCTCTCCAGCTCCTGGGAGCTGCTGTCTCTGCCTTCCTCCTCCTCCTCTTCCTCCAGCTGCTGCTCCCGGACCCGGCCCGCCCCCAGGCTGGTGCTCCGGCTCTGGCTCTGTACCCGCTCCTCATCCGGGGCCCGGCGCTTGTCCGGAGAGTTGTGGCCCCCGTTGCCCAGGGCTTGGAGCAGCACGGCGGCCAAGGCCTTGGGGTCCACGTCTCGGAAGAGCTCGTCGTCGTCTTCCTCCTCCTGGGCGTCCCCGCCTTCCCGGCTGGGTGCGGGCAGGGCTCTCGTCCGGACCTCCTTGGTGGGGGGCGCAGGGCTGGGCTGGCGGGACTCCTCGGGGTGGGCGTCCTCCCCCAGGGGCAGGGGGGCAGCATGCAGGCAGCACTGCGTCAGGAGGCTGATGGAGAGGAGCAGGGCAGCTCCGCGGAGAGGGGCGTGTGAGCCCAGCATGGTGCTTCTGTAGGGGAGACAGAGGACAGCCAGAGTCAGTCCCCCGCTGGCCCAGAGCCATGCCCCCCAGCCCCAGCTGGAGGGGGGACAGGACTCCCGACACCCCAAAGGGAGAGCCCCAGGGATTCACCCCGGCCGGAGGAGCGCCCAGCGATCTCCCCCCGCCCACTGGCCCTGTTTTCCCTGCAAAGAAAAGGGCGTGGCCTTTCCCCGGATCGCACTGGTGCCGTGTCTTCCCTGCTCACGTAACCCGGGTTGGGAACCCCCGCCCCCCACCACCCGGTTCGTTGACAGTGGAGACGCGCTCCCCCCTGGAGCCTCTTGCACGGGGGCAGGCCCACAGTCACGCCCCGTCGTTCCTGTTCCACGCTCACCGACTTTGGCAGATGCAGTCGCGAGGACATGTTCGTGGACACGCACAAGACCCTGGCAGTTGCACGCCCAACGCTGTCACCGGGAGCTGGCGCACGTGCACGCACACATGCAATAGCCCACACTCACACAATTACACGCCCAGCACCTCTCATGGGGGGGGCACGTGCGCACACACGCAATAGCCCACGCTCACACAATTACACTCCCAGCACCTCTCATGGGGGGGCACGTGCGCACACACGCAATAACCCCTGCTCACACAATTACACACCCAGCACCTCTCATGGGGGGGCACGTGCGCACACACGCAATAGCCCACGCTCACACAATTACACCCAGCACCTGTCACGGGGGGGCACGTGCGCACACACACAATAGCCCACGCTCACACAATTACACACCCAGCACCTCTCATGGGGGGCACGTGCACACACACTCAATAGCTCACACAATTACACGCCCAGCACCTCTCATGTGTGGGGGGGTGCGCACAAACGCAATAGCTCACACAATTACACACCCAGCACCTCTCACGAGGGGGAGCATGTGCACACACAATAGCCCATGTTCACACAATTACACTCCCAGCACCTCTCATGGGGGGGCACGTGCGCACACACGCAATAACCCCTGCTCACACAATTACACACCCAGCACCTCTCATGGGGGGGCACGTGCGCACACACGCAATAACCCCTGCTCACACAATTACACGCCCAGCACCTCTCATGGGGGGGCACGTGCACACACACTCAATAGCCCACGCTCACACAATTACACCCAGCACCTGTCACGGGGGGGCACGTGCGCACACACACAATAGCCCACGCTCACACAATTACACACCCAGCACCTCTCACGGGGGGCACGTGCACACACACTCAATAGCTCACACAATTACACGCCCAGCACCTCTCATGTGTGGGGGGGTGCGCACAAACACAATAGCTCACACAATTACACGCCCAGCACCTCTCACGAGGGGGAGCATGTGCACACACAATAGCCCATGTTCACACAATTACACGCCCAGCACCTCTCATAGGGGGGGGCGTGTGCGCACAAACGCAATAGCTCACACAATTACACGCCCAGCACCTCTCACAGGGGGCACATGCACACATACGCAGTAGTCCACGCTTACACAATTACACACCCAGCACATCTCACGGGGGGGCACATGCACACACACGCAGTAGCCCACACTCACACAATTACATGCCGAGCACCTCTCACGAGGGGGCACTCGCACACATGCAATCCCTACGCTCACACAATTACACGCCCAGCGCCTCTCACGAGGGGGCACTCGCACACATGCAGTCGCCCACGTTCACACAATTACACGCCTATATTTTCACCTCCATCCCTCCACTCAGCCTGCAGGATTTCCCGTCCCTGCTCCCTCCCTGCCCCCCACTCCCGCTAATGTGTATTGCAACCAGCGGCTGCCAGCCTGCGGCTCGCCCCGCCCTAGCAGGGATGGGGAAGGACGGGGGGCGGGTCTGCGGAGGGGAAATAGGGAAAGGGGGCTAGGGGTGGGGCTGCAGACGGGACGTGGGGTAGGGGGTGTGGAGGGGGGGCTAGAGGCGAGGGTGCAGTGGGGTGGGTGGCAGAGGGGAGAAGGGCTAGGGGAAGGGGGGCTAAGGGCGGGTGTGCAGAGGGGAGATAGGGGAGGCGGTATGGGGGTGTGGAGGGGGGCTAGAGGCGAGGATGCAGTGGGGAGGGGAATTGGGAGTGCACAGAAGAGGTGGGAGGGGGTTGGGGGTGCGAAGGGGAGGGGAGGGGGCTAAGGACGGGGGTGCAGAAATAGGAGGGGTTTGGGGGTGCAGAGGGGAGGTGGGTGCAGGGGAAAGGGGATATCGGGGGTGGTGGAAGACTTGAGGGGGAGCGGCTGCCTCTGCTCTCTCCCCACGGGAAGGGGGAACCCCCGGTCTCTCTGTCCTCCCTGCCTCCTGCCCGCTTCCCTTCCCCCCACCCTCCCGCCCCCGCATGCGGGTTTGCTGGGAGAACCGCTTCCCGGCACGAGGGCATCCCCGCCCTGGCTACCTACAACCGCATCTCCTCCACCGCATTCCCCCAGCGGGATACCCCTTTCCAGCGCCCCTCTATATCAGAGGGCCCCCCCAATTCCCGCAGCGGGTACCCCTTCCCAGCGCCCCTCTATCAGAGCCCCCCCAATTCCTCCAGCGGGTACGCCTTCCCAGCGCCCCTCTATATCAGAGCCCCCCCAATTTCCCCAGCGGGTACATCTTCCCAGCGCCCCTCTATATCAGAGTCCCCCAATTCCCCCAGCGGGTACGCCTTCCCAGAGCCCCTGTAACAGGGACCCCCCAATTCCCCCAGTTGATACCCCTTCCCAGCGCCCTGTAACAGGGACACCCACACGCATTCCTCCAGCGGGGTTCCCCTTCCCAGCGCCCCTTCCCGGGGTTCCGCCCCACACATGCAGCAAAGGGGGGATCCCTATTGACCCCCCCCTATAGGCGGGACCCTCCCCACGCCCGAGTGGTGGTGGTGGCGGGGCTGTTTACCGGCCGTGCGGCGGGGTGGTGTCCGTCCCCCTCCCCAGAGCTGGCCGCGATCTGCCTTCAGCACCCTGGACAGGCGCCGCGCGCCGCCTTTATAGACAGGCGCGAGCCCACGTGGGGAGGGAGGGGGCGCCATTGACGTCAATGGTCCATTCATAAAATCCGACCGGGATTGGAGGAAGGGGGAGGGGGAGTCTCACGCATGCGCGGAGTTACGGAGGGTTCGCTGCCTCGGAATGAATGAATGAATGAAAGGCAGCGGGGAGGGGTCAATGGGGGAGCGATGAACGAAAGGATGAATGGGGAGGAGGGAGGCAATGAGCCATGGAGATAATGTATCTCCCCCCCAGGGGAGAGCGGGGGGGGGGCTGGTTAGTGGGACCCCCCCGCATGAATTCTAGGGCCGCCTTCGTGCCAGGGGTGCGGCGCAGCTGCTGCAGTGTGTGTGTGTGTACGTATTGTGTTATGTGTGATTTTGTGTTTTGTGTAGGAATGTGTTTGTGCTGGGTGGGATTGTGTGTGTGTGTAGGAATCTGCTGGTGCTGGATGGGATTGTGTGTGTGGGTGGGGTGCATATGTCTTTGTGTGTACGTGTAAAAATATGTGTTTGTGCTGTGTGAGCTGCTGTGTGTGCTGAATGGGAGTGTGACTGTATTTGTGTGAGTGTGTCTGCTGAGAATGTGTGCTGGGTGGGATTGTGTGTGTGTAGCAATCTGTGTTTGTGCTGGAGTGGGATTGTGTGTGTGTGTGTTGTGTGTGTAGGAATGTGTTTGTGCTGGGTGGGATTGTGTGTGTTGTGTGTGTAGGAATGTGTTTGTGCTTGGTGGGATTGTGTGTGTGTGCTGTGTCTCCATGTGCTAGGGTGGGATTGTATGTGCGGGTAGGCATGCTGTGTGTGTGTGTGTGTGCAGGGGTGTGTAGCTGTGTGATCGGTCGGGTTGTGTTGCTGCTCATGTATGAATGTGTGTGTGTGTGTGATGAGATGTGTGTCCCTGTATTGGGTCTGGCTGGCTGGAGGGGAGAGGGACACTGCAGCTGTCCCCCTGCATCTTTGTGTGAGAGCAGCACGGGTGTGTCTTTGTCTTTGGGCCTGTGGCGTTGTGGGGCTGCCTTTGTCCGCGTGTGTCTGGGCACAGGGGGATTGTCATGTTCCCCCCCCCCCCCATCGGTTACCACACACATCCCTGGCTGTCTATCCCCATGCACACATACGTCTATCCATCCCCATCCACATCATTCATCTATCTATCGATGGATCGATCAATAGATCAATCGATCTATCTATCCCCAGACACCCCCTCTATCTATCTATCCCCCTACACACCATCTATCTATTTATCTATCTATCCCATCCACCCCCTCTATCTATCTATCTATCTATCTATCTATCTATCTATCCCATCCACCCCTTCTATCTATCTATCTATCCCCATCCACCCCCTCTATCTATCCCCCCCACACCATCCATCTGTCTATTTATCCATCCCCATGCACCCCCTCTATCTATCTATCTATCTATCTATCTATCTATCTATCTATCCCCATCCACCCCATCTATCTATCTATCTATCTATCTATCTATCTATCTATCTATCATGAGATGACAGCTCCCTGTTCTTTGGCTATAACCCCCCCACCCCCTTCCCGAGGGAGGGGGGAGGGATTTTTCCAGGGCATTTTCAGGCGGGGAGGGGGGCAGGCAGGATGAGTCACTAATTCCAGCAGCGCCCCCCCTCCCGCCAGGTTTATTGCTATTAGAAGGCAAAGAGAGGTGCAAACAGGCTCAGAGCTGGGGGGAGGGGTCCCTGCACAGGCAGCTCA